>NW_027180399.1:0-226188 GCF_040956055.1 Brachionichthys hirsutus
GTAAAAGTTCATTTAAAATTATACATTAACAGAATGACCCAGATCAGAATAATGTGTATTATCGCTGAAGAATCAGTGACACATTAAACAAGAGTGTTGCAGTTAGTAAAGCTCGCACTGATTAAAGATACTAAAGGTTCTCAAAGTTTGTGTGGCACCCCAAAATCCCCCCCTAACCCTAACCCTAACCCTACCCCCCCCCCCCCCCCCCCCCCCCCCCCATTACACAAGTAGCAATCAGCATTATGGCATTAGGAGCTTCCTGTTTATACATTTTTCCTTTAAAAGTCAAATTATTTGAGCTCCTTCATATGGAGTGAAACTCGAGTCCACCTCATGTTATCAAACCACTGGTTTAATTTAGACCAGCATAAAATGGATATACTCATGGTGGGTGCGAGTTTTTACTCTGCTGGAGTAAAAGTACTTCATTTTAACTCATAGAAAATCATTCTAAATGAAATATACTCTTCCTGTCTGAGTCTGAGAAAATGTGCTCGGCAGCCCCATGATAAAGAAAATGTGCAAATTGAAGAAACAATTACAACATGCATACCTGTATATGTGTGAAATATCATTATATTATGGCCTGTGCTTTTTTTTTAAGGAGTAGGAAATACAGTTAGCCGATTATCCATTATGGGCAGCACGGCGGCAAGAAGGGTGCAGGTTCAAATCCAACCCTGGGCCTTTCTGTGAGGAGTTTGCATGTTAGTGAATGTTGTTGGTGAATAATTTGCCCATTACATTTTTACTTTCATACTAAGGCACAGATAAGGATAGCCCTGCATGATAATTGAAGCTTAAAAACATGACTTCCCAAATCCCTTTGACTTGTCTGTTTGAAAGTGCAATTAAGAGCAATATTGTAGATCAGGACGCTTTAAAGAGGCTTACTCAGCTTCTTTTTTGAGACTGCGGATCCTGCAAAACCTCCCTGGGAGCACCAGCAGATTTATTTGGATTAATAAAATCACTTATTATCACATTTTCAGTTTTTACATTCAATGTTTGGCCTAATGGGTAGGCTGCTGAAAGACCCAGCTGGGTATGACTGTATCTAGTCTAAATACCCAGTAAGATTTAAAAGCATTTTTCTTGGTTGTTGCAATGACCCAGTCTCCTAGCTGTGATCGATGGAGGTCAAATGTATTCACTTTGATTCCAGGTCTTCAGTGCTGCTTATGAAAGGATCATTACCACCAAGGGAGAGGCCGGCTCTTGTGCTGCTGTTTAGTGGCTGCACAGTACCGAAATCTTTCCAGCGGCTTGATAGCTTGTTACAATGCCTGATGTTTTCATGGCAGGTCCTGAAAGGGAAAAAAAGCACATTGCCTCTAAATATACAGCATCGCTGACAATTTTTGAGATCAGGAGTCAGACTTGCATTGGATATGTTCTGTACTAACAAAATGTAAAAAGAATCTGACTCTTTCTCCGTGCCTGTCTATCTAATCCAGAACAAAAACAGGCATGTCTCATTTCTGGGCAACAGGGCAGAGCCAGAGAGTGCATCTCACCTTCGATTGCTCTCTGTGAGCCTCAGAGTTGTTGGCATCGTATGGAGGTATTTTAACATTCTGGATTTCATGTTGCGGTAGACTCAAAGGATCGATCAGGATGTCGTAAGGCACAGCGGGATGCTTCCAAGAAAAGGAGTTGTGGACAATCCATCTCTCAGACTGCCCAAAGGTCCCTATGGATGAAAAGCAAGTTTTCCCTTTTAACAACTCTCTATAGTGTTTGTTTCAGTATTTACTGTATAGCAGCTCTCTGTTGGAAATCTCTGGTTGCATTGTCCCCCCCCCTCCCCGGTCAAGACAGACTGTCCACTTCTCGGAGGGGGTGTGGTGAACCTCAGTATATTTACATTTGAAGTCACACGCACACTCTCAAAAACCGACTACACACAGTCAAGCCAGAGGCCACGAAGGGACTATTCCGGATTATCAAAGAGGCCATCCAAGACATAGTGGATATTGAATTACCTGGTTAGCAGTTTCCTTCCTGTATTTACTGTTTGTGTTCATTTAAAGGTCTGAAATCACACTCACATTCATGATTTTCTATATGGCCCTGAGTCCCCAAAATACATCTTTGAAGTTTCTTTCCACTCATATCATGTACTTTGGGAATCACGTATACTTCTCTGTTTCAGCCCTCTAGTCATGGACGGACCATACGCAGGTCCTGTATACTTGTCCAGACTCAAAATCTACTTTAGGCTCTTGTAATAATCTTTTGACTTGGTTCATATTCCAAACTGAATTTGTTCCATTAACACAAAGTAAATGACTCGCTGTCCAACTCGAGCATGGTAGAGTTGCAGCGTGGGATTATTGTTGTTTACTGCTCTCTATGCAAAATATAATTAGGCTGTCATGTAGTTTGCTTACTGCATTACACTTGACAAGACCCCCCCCACCACACACACACACACACACACACATATAATGCATGGAATGAGAGGAAGCAGTGAAGATGATTGCACCACCTCAGTCATTGCACCACGTGCAATATTAATGCAATTTACACATCAATGGAGGAGATTGACAGATGACAAATGATGACACCTACCTATGAATTCTCCGGAGGCACTCCAGAGGCGAACAGTGCAGTCAGCGGATGAGGTAAGCACAACTTGATCAATGTCAACAATCTGCAGGCTGGACCAGAAGGGAGAGACATGAGATGAAATAGGAGTAGACATTTCCGGCAGCATGCACACTAAATCATCCTCCTGATGCTACATCTGGTGGCAGCTGCCTCCTGGGCTATTTCGCACCTATAGTGATATTCAGCGTACCGCATGCCACTTGTCAAATGAAAGGACGCAATCCACAGCCTCTGCCTATTGATATTATATTTAGAACACAATACATGTGTGCGGTGCATGTTTACATACCCAGTTATTCTGCTGGTGTGGGCACGCCAGAAGTTTTCAGCTGAGTCAATGTGAAAAAAGAAACAAGAAAACCCTCAAAATGAATTCCACATGCTTTTTAATAATAGAGAGAGAGAGAAAAGGTGCTAACCTCCAGGGGATTTTCTCTGAGGGGCGAAATTCTCCATGTTGTAAATGTAGACGTAACCGATTTGGTCAGCAGCGTACAGCAATGATGTCTTTTCTGTTTTAGCCAGTTTTGTTATCTTTTGTTTGAATCTTGACTGTAAATTGGGGATAAAAGTGGTTGAACGTTTTAGTCGCTGACATGCGGGCTCACTATTTGGCTGTGACTCAACTAGAACCAAGAAAGGTTGTCGATTCAAACATCTTACAGCTTTGATGCTGCCCATATATTTTCCTTCGCCGAGCACACTCCAGATATTTATACAACCTGTGCAGGAGAACATACATAAAGACATTTTGGGGAAGTTATAATGTGCGATTATTTCGTGTAATTAGAGTGCTCATAATACTGACCCATTGCTCCCGATGAGACAAGAGCTGCATCTGAGGAAGACTGCTGTGATTTGCAGTTCTGCAGAAAAGTGATGCTTGGAACACTCACGTCATCGTCTGTGTGCCACAAAAACACTTTTTTTTTTACTGTGATAGATGCAATAACTTTTATTGAACACAATCATCATTCACATTTAAGTTCCAAACTCACCTGTAACATGTTCAGCTAGAGGAGGGCTGACAAAGCGGCACTGTATATGTCCAGAAACTATGTTCCACACTATAATCTCTCCATCATAGCTGCTGGTGGCTAGAAATGGGGGGCACTGCGCCAAACAAAGGATGTCCTCCTTATGACCATTTTTCTGAGGAAAGATCAGATTTGGAAAGAGAAGGTTTTTTTTGTTTATGTGAGCAGATGAAAAGGCTGTGAGTGTTTGTCTGATAGGTATTAAGTCATTAGCACTATTCAGGGTGTTACAGTCCATCTATTGTGCCTTTATTCTGCCATGCTATCTGTTTCAAGGTGGCTTTTGCTAGCAGCAGGTTAGCTGAACACAAAGATTGCAAACTGCTCTGTTTTTTAAAGGGTAAAATAATCTGCCTATCAGCCATCTCTGTTTCTTATTTGTGAAAGAAACTCACTGTGAAAAATAACAAATTTCATTTTCACATTTCATTCACGAGAGTTGAATTCGTTTCCTCATTGAACCCTTATCAATAAAGGGCCATTGCTTAATTTTAATGATTCTATTTGCACACCTCATAGACTACAGGTAAGCAAACATGGGGGAAACAAAGAATAATTCACCATTCTGAAAGCCAGAAAGAGTCTTTCTGGTCGAAATTGTTTACCAGAATTATGGCTATTTCAAGTATTTCAAGCCACTGTTGTCAAAAAGCTTTCACTGAAGATGTTATTTTGCGTACTGCATTCTGTCACACATTTTTCATCAAAGCATCTCTTGATGTGAAAACGCCGAGCAGATTACCACTGCCACTACGCTTTGTTCATTCATCTTGTGCTTTCTGTGCTTGTTTCTCACCGAACTCAACAGCAATTGTTTTTGCTCAGAGTGATCCTGCCAACAAAAAGCCACATAAATCAGAAAAAGCAGATGGCACTTTTGACAGTGATTGTTGAAGTTCCTGTCATTTGTATTCGCAGCTGAAATCGGTCATGTTTTTTATTTTCTTATCAGATGCGACTGACCATCTGGAGGATTCACTGGCTGAGTGGTTAAGCAATGCAATCACCCATTGATCTTCTTCCTGAAGGCCATGAATGAAAAAGAATTTGGAAAATCCACAAACGAGGATGACGAGATGGAAGAGGACACACATCCTACTGTGAATCATACAGGATTAGTGACAATCCAGTTTTCAGTTCCACCCCCTGTCTGCATGTGTTCCCTCCGGGTGCTCTGGCTTCCTCCCACAGTCCAAAAGAGAAGTGTTATAGGTGGCTCAAACTTCCCAGTAGGTATGAATGTGTCGTTGTTTGTCTTTCGATGATGAGCACGCTCATCTGCAGGAATGTCCACGGTGCTCAGTCATTATTTCTGCTTGATGTTTGGTGAGTCTTCATTGCATTGCAATATGTGTGTAAGGGCTGTAAGGAAAATCTTTATGATGGGGAGGACATAAATTGTCTTTCTAATTTGAAGGAAGACTTTACTACACACGATCGATAAATACAATTTACTATTATTATCCAGTAATAAGCAGGGTTACGTGAGGATGAGGCAACTCCACAATTGAGCTACAAATGTTCTGGGAGCGAGCGGGACAGGTATCAGGAAGCCTTTGTTGCATGTCTCTGTACCTTCTTCTCATGTTTAAAGACTAGCTTCCTCTGTGTAACGCTCTAGTATGAATGCAGTATCAGCAAGGAAGCTTTATCTTTACAGCCACGCAGACAATCAGAGGTTTGAGGCAGCAAATGGGCAGAACTGACAAAGCATACTGTATACGACTACTATATAATACACAATGTGTCAGAGTGCAAGGAGCTTTTCCACATACTACTAAGTACTTTCTTTGTAGTATGCACATCAATTAAACATGATGTCTTAATCTGATTCTTATAATCATGTCTGTCAAACAAATATAATGAAATATTACATTAAATATCTGAGGTTTTGCACTCGTATTTCACTACTTTCACGAATGCAAAATGCAGTTATATTTCATATTTGATTATAAAGGTACAATGAAGAAACAAATAGGTTTTTTTCCTTGCTGATTTAACCAGATACTATGTCATTTTTAACACATAAAGGTGTGTGTTTCTATAAATGAAAGAAAATTGTTGTATTTATCCAATGTTTATATATTATGTGGACATAAATGTTAAGAGCAATGGCCAGAACCCTTTGAAGTAATTGACTTGATCTGTGTGAACTCCTTTTCTAAAAAGTTACTGTCAAGACAGTTTTATATTCATTAATCACCAGATCGTCCTGCCATGAAGGCTGCGGCCTCTGAATGTGATGAAGGTCCTCCGGTAAGTCCTGGCAAAGCACAGAAGCACAGTCAGCGAATGTCAATATATTTATTTTATTATGTTTGGATCATAAAGACATAATTCTTATCAAGTGGACAAGGACACATTTCTTTCACCTTGCATCAAAATAATTGCACATTTCCTTCTAAATGAATGGCTGCTTACATGGCTGCGCTCAATGATGCTGCTGGAATCTTAATTTCCCTGAGGGAGCCTTCTCAAGGGATTAAAAAAAGTTATTTCTATCTATCTATTAGTGGATCCGGGGATGGGGCCAGAGGAGCACAGGCCCCCAGTTGAAATCTGTTTGGCCCATAAGGTGTCCCTGCTCTGTCACTTATCTTTTTATTTATTTTATGACTTTATGCGGAACGGAAGCTTCCATTGGGAAGGGTTTCCATGCTTGTTACTTTTATTTTTAACTTGGATGTCAATGAGAACCTTATTTATAGGTGAGAATAGGTCGTTTGGAAGTGACACAAATGCAACAGAGGTGTTATCTGAATTCTATTTAACCATTTATTGAAATGCAGTGGAGTGTAAGCCGATGGAGGAATTGGAGACAAAATAATTGGAGGGATTTCTAAAAGCAAACTGACAAATAATACCAAGACCTTCAGTCATTTTGTTTCTACTCACTGAGTAAATGTCAATCTTCCGGTCCCGGCCGACAGACATCACGTAGCTTGAAACATAAATTACCCAAAATAAACATCGACTGAAATTCATACTGAGCCAAGGACACTTGTCAAATATTGCATCATTACTCACCAGTTCCTGTGAACTTTCAGACAGATGCAGTCGCACACCTCGTGACATTCACCATCTACAGCAACATTCAAAGTCATTTTTCACAATTACTGGAAATATCAGCCCCGGCCGCCAGAATAAAATGCTGGCATTGCACATTTCTGAAAACCACAGATGCACTTCGTATATCTCATTCTTTCTACAATGCCTGTTATATTTTCAAATTAGATTACTATGGGCTGACTTTCATACCGAAAGGTGGAAAGCTCAGTAACGGCTGCAAAGAAACAGGCTGCTGTTTGAGACAACTTCAACCAACCACTGACCTGGTCGAGGAACTTATAGCATCTGTTGAGACATTTTTGTCACCATTTTTGGGGCACCACAGCTAATAAATTGAACAACGCATCTTAGGGCTCTGCTGTTGCAGATAAATGAAATAATTGAACAACGCATTTGTGATGACACACCTTGTTGGCTGCAGCAGCAGAGTCCTAAGATGTGTTGTTCAATTTATTAGCTGTGGTGTTCACAAGTCTGCTGAATAATAAATATGTTGGGTAGCTTTAATCTTTTCTGCTAAGCTTCTTAAATATTTTTTTTTACACGCTGCATCTTTTGTAATTAATAAAATTATAGAAAAGCAGGATCTTCTCCTCTATTCCTTTTGTGTCTAAATGCAGCCATATCTTTACAATGTTGTCACAAATTGGCTAATTTTAACATACAAAATATAAAGTTTCATCTTTTCGCATGATTTGCAGAGATGTACAGTAACAGCGTTTATTCATGCGGTTGGTTTTATAAATGTATGATTTCAAGCTTTTTGTGTTGATGGTGGAATTGAGATTTCTCTCACATACCCTTCTTCAGTGTCTTTAAGCACTGACCATTGTTGAAGTTCCAGATCTTTAGACAACCATCTCTTCCACCTGTGATGAGTCTACAAACCCCAGAACACAATAATATAGTTCTTGGCAAAATATATTTTATCTAAAGTGAAATGATTCACAAGGTGCTTCAGGTACTGTACCTCCTCCCTTTCAGGTCAAAGGTCATACAGGTGATGATAGACAGGTCATGTATGCTAACAAACTCAAAAATCTGTCTGCCAGTGTCAAAATCCCAGACTTTAATCACCTGAAATCAACAAAATTTTAATTTCACATCTGAGTTAATGCACGTCGGCCAAGTATCATCTTCAAGTTTGAATCCACACTGGATTCATTTCTCAGTTGAAGTGTAAAATCCCTCATCTGTGCCCACCGTGTTGTTAAGTGCTAAATTACTCACAGATCCCTCGGTGCAGCTGACTACTTGTCGAAACTCCTCACTGAAGCCGCAGCACGTTACGGGATCATTATGTGAAACAGTCATACGTCTACGAAGCCTCGGCCTGACAGAGGAAAGAGATCAAAAATGAATACCAGATAATAGAGGAATTTGGAAGTAAATTTGTCTGAATGGAAATGGAAAGGTGGGAATTTTGTCATTTGTCAAGAATATTTTCTCAATATATTTGGAGCACATTGGATTATATGAGAAATAAAAAACAAACCTTATCTTCAGGTAGATAACAGACATGCAGTCTGATGCAATGTAGAGGGATTTCATAGCCGACGAATACAAGCATGCAGATATGTCACCACGAATCCCACTTGCTTTAGGCGCCACTGCATGCAGGCAGCACTGAGCTTGTATATCCCATATCTGAAATGGAAACAGTTGAAATCCCATAGGAAAATTCATATAGTATATTTGAGGAAGAGCAATACCATTCTAGAATACTACAACACAAGTAAATGTATTTTCAGATTTCCTCTGCAGGCATCCTAATAAGGTTTTTTTTTTATTGCTGTTTGTAAAATCGCCCTTGATGCCGTAAACGATTCTGGACAAAGACAGATGGTTGATGATTCTTGTTCCTGACACTTTGATTTGGCGAACTACCAAACGTCATGGAAATATGAGTCAACAATCAATCATCTTTCCCGAGAACCACTGATCCCAAAAATGTATGGCAAGAATTCAGCAGAGCGAATGACAAACATAGAAACTACAGGCAGATCCAGGGTCGCTGCAAATATATACTCCAAGTGGGATATAAAATTAAGGACTCAGAGGGATTAATTTAAATCATGTACAGCCTACAATTAGTAGTAGCAATGATATGACTTAAAGTTCAAGTAAGAGTCATAAATCACTTTCACAGCTCCGTCTGTGGAGACAGAGAATATTTGACTGTCCTCTGCCGAGATGCAGAGGTGGGTGACAGGAGCACAGTGGCCTTTCAACACACCGGTGGTCTGCCTGACAAGAAAAGCAGAATCAAGACGATGTGGTATTTGGAGATAGTTCTAATCCTCTCAACCAATGCTCACTGAATTCTAGGGCCTCACCCTGAAAAACATGGGTTCCATAAGCGTATGAGTCGGTCCATGCCTCCAGTGACCAGCAAGCTGTGCTTCTCACAAAGGTCAAAGGTTGTGACACCTTTGTGGATGGTGAAAGTTGTCTGGTCACACGAAGCCCGAAGCTGAGACGTCCAGTTCAGTTGGACCTTCTTGGTCTTACCCTCATAGCAGGCCTCTCTAATCTCGGTCAACTGCTGCTCAGCATCAGTTAAGGGCAGCACACAACCTTCAGATGGAAGAGAGGTTATCATCTTTATTTTTATTTCTGATTATTATTCACTCATCAGCTTAGTATTTAACATTATAGCTGAATGTGTATTGGAATGCAAAATTCCATCATGTTTTTGTAAACAGATAACCTTTTTGATGATTTGTCTGCAAACAGAAATTACCTATAACAACAGAAGAAGAGTCTTCATTTGATGAGGAGACAACAGTCTGAAGACCTGGAAAGTATTTTACCTAAATATACAGAGGAGAGTTAGTTGCATAATCTTACTGGTTTAATCTATTTGCAATGCAAGTGCATCTGTTCTGTTCTCTTGGTCTCATGTTCAACCGCTTATCCAGATTCAATTTGAGGGGACAACAGTTTGAAGCAGGGAAGCCCAGACACTCCTCTCTCCAGCTTCTTCCACCAACTCGTCTGGGGGCATCCCAAGGCACTCCCAGGCCAGCTGAGAAATATAATATTTCCAGCTAGCCCTTGGTTTGGCCCTGGATCTCCTCCTGAGGAAGGTATCCAGTGGGCATCCTGACCAAATTCCCGAAACACCCAGCTGATCCGCTCAATAGAGCCGCTACTCCTCCGCATTGAGCGGAGGAGTATCTCTACCTTGAGCCTCTCCCAGATGTCTGAGCTCCTGATCTTATCTCTGAGGCTGAGCCCAGCCATCCTACGGAGACAATTTATATATTCTATTCTATTCTATTCTATATTGTGGGATAATATGTAAAGTCTCACCTGTGTCACCCAATCCTTATGAACCTTCCATCGGACAAATGTCACATTCGGAGAGAGCACTGCATTTTCCATCTCTATGTTGGGAATATTCTCAGTCCTTGGTAATTTATTCCATAATCTATAAAAAGAGAAGTTGCCTAGCCTTACATATGCACAAACCACATAGTTTAATTGATCAGTTGAGGAACCTATCGAAAAGGGAAAGTGTAGTTTACTATTATATTTTTATATGGCAACAGGTTCATGGATCTTTCAAACAAGATATTTCATTTTACATAATCCTTTTTTTTTTTTTTTATTTATTTTTTATTTTTTTTTTATTTTTTTTTTACATAATCCATGCACATGCACTCAGCTCTATTGGTATCAGAACAATATAACTGTGATTAATGTTAAATAAAACTTAAATCTATGGTTTTCATCCCGAAAGCGTTGGAAGGTAGCATATCTTTTCAGAAAACAGCCAGAGAAAACAACCAAGGACATGCAGCCTCTCTCTTCTCAATGACGGTCAGTATTCAAAAGACATAGCTGGGGACAGTGTCGAGGAAAACCTTCAAGATGATTAAGGCATGTTTGAATTTTGCCACAATGCATCTGGAGATGAATGCTGAACTGTTTGGAAGACATTGTTCTCATTACATTTGGTACACAGTGATGTGCCAGAATTCCAGCTCAGCGATATCACAGACTGACCTCCAGCATTTGGACACTTTTGTTTGCTGTTTAAAGGTGATAAAACTAGCTATCAAATTTAGAGTTCAAATAAGTTTTTGCTGCTAGTAATTTGGATGACAGATAATTAGATTTTTGCTTCATTAAAAAAAAATATTATTTCAAGCTCGCATTTTAGGTCACATATTACCTTAGTTTTATGTAAATTTAGTTTCAGACCCAAGAGAAGATCTTATCCAAAACACATATGATACCATGGAGCATACATTTGCAATTACTTTAAGAAATATAAAACACGCTTCATTGAAAGGAGACTTGATTGAAGAAGAAACATAAAACTTATTTTTTGTCATTATATATGTCCCATCTCCATCACAGATGGAACATATAGAAAGTCACGAATACCTGAGGGTATCTCCAACAGAGGATATTAAAATGATAGCCACACATCCCTGAAATAAAACATACATATATTAACATAATCTCAGTATTAATTAAGTGGTGTGTGAGAAATCATGGATTCCATTTGAACAAAAGATCCTACCTCAGTATCTCCATACAAAATACAACATTTATCTCGGCCAGTGTAGCTGTAAGGAAAGACACAAAGTTGTCTCTCAGATCTTGATACATTGAAACACAATGATAAAATGAGTTTGTATGACTTGCCGGTAGCCTAAAGTCAAAGGGACTGTGTTCAGCGTGCTGATCTGGCAGTAAGGTTCCAGAGTCGAAAGCTCATAAAATTGGATCTCTCTGTCTCTGCTCAATATGAGACACACAATCAACAAATCCAGAAATCAAAGTATTCTATGAATATATCTATATATCGTTAATTAATTTAGATTTAGATTTTACCCTGTTGCAATTATCATCTTGTTATACTCCGCCATTAGAGTGAAATCACTTGCCCATTTCGACTTCCTGGCCGAAGGTCCTTCCATCTACAGAGAAAATAAACCTTCCACCAATATAAAACAACATAATGCCAAAATGGAATAATGTATTTGGTGGAACTACACAAATTACAGCTACATAAGGTGATTTAATCCAATACAACAGACCTGATATAATATAATATCAAGGGTTCATGATATTTTGTTTTGATCATACATTGGATATATGATTAGAGTAAAGGTTAAGCCAGGGGGCTTGCTGTATTTTGATTATCCCCAGAAAAGAAGCAAAAATGACAATTGATTCATCAAGGTTGGACTGTGCAGCCAAAACAATTTTACTTTTCCATTGATCTCAGTTTTTTTCTGGTTGGTTAATTGAAAGTGGAAACAACAGGGAGGGAGCAAGACAAGCAGCAAGGACTGTCGGTGAATGAGTGTAAAGAGAGGCCTCCTGATGGAACTATCGATACGCTTCACCATTCAGCTCAATTTGGCTATGCTCATTTGGAAAATGATTTAACCTTATTTTAATTCTCATATTTGCGAGTCAGAACCAATATATTAAGACTATCACATTGTTGGTTTTGGTCTTTTTATAGAATTTATGGACAATGATACATAATGAATAAGATTTTCCTTGAAGTAGAATACGAAAGTTAATACATACAAACATGGGTTTGGTTTTCAGTAGCTTAAGTTCAGGGCTCCAGAGGCAAGCAGTCCCATCTTCTTGCACCGTGACGACGGTGCCATCGTGGCTGGAATGGATGTTTTTGGTGGGAATGCCATTAGGCAACGTCTTCACAGTGGCTGGTAGAGTGAAAGCCACCTGCTTACTGCGTCTCGCCGTGGCTTGGCTCTCTTTGTACTCCTGCAGCGTGTATGTGCACAAGTCACCCTGCGTCAGATTACTCAGTGTTAAAAATGAATTTTTTCTGCCATTTATCTTGAGTCAGGATAAAGGTTTGGTAAAAAAAAAAGAGGAAATAGTCAACACACAAACACGAATCAACACCTCACAGTTGTGCAGTTTATTCCCATATCTGTTCAGACACACAATAATTACACTGATGCGCTGTATGTAAAAACCTTGAAGGGATTTAAGGGTAGTGAGCACATTTTTGGTGGACTGGAAATTATAACTGCAGTATATTGATGGATATGAAGCTCTATGTAATCACTAGAGTTTTAAGGAGGGCACCGTCAATCTATTGTCTGACCAAAAGTGAAATATGTTTGTAATTTCCCCTTCTTACAGGGTTGAATCATAACCAGAAAATAGTTTTGCAGATCATTAAGAATATTATGATATCACAGTGAACTTGAACTGTGGCCTTTGAGATAAAAAAGCATCATCATTTTATTCTAATTTGTCAAATGACGTCTTGAGCTGGGGCGAAAGCATTTTTAAAAATAGAATCACATAGTTCTTGTATCAAATCTTGCAATACAGCACCATGGAAATGGGACAAACAGCTTGACCTATACTTAGAAAGCTATGAGATGTGCCTCTTCAACCATGAAAATAATGGAATTATTGACTTGAAAATAACATAAATATTAATAATGCACTCATTTTCAATCAGAAAATGTTTGGGACAAAGTTTTCAGCTTTCCAATCCATCATGAATGGAGGTTATAACCTACCATTAATAACCTAATAATAACAGCACCATGTGTTTCATGGTCACCTGGGTCCTTGACAACATGATTTAGCTCAAATTGTATTGTGCACTTAGAGCTGCTTTATAAATCCTTCTATGGTACATTATTATAGTAGTTAGGATAACTTTTATTGTACATTATTGTGGCCTTTCTTTTTTTTATCTGTAAATTCCTGTTTACAGCACGTGACTCAGAACAAAAGGCTGTATCCTCTGTAGGAAGCAAATATGACTTGATGCTCACCCATGAAATCCTTCCTTGGTCTAAATAATCAATCTTCTTGAATAACCCTTGAATTTGTGCATTGCTCTGTGAAATTGAAAAAGAATGAAGCACATTGGCAGTTTGAAAAAGAGAGGTAGTTGCAAAGCACTGAAACACAGAGATGAGAGTGAGAAATGTGACACAATCTTACCATTGTAGGCAAACTCAAACACTTCTTCAATATACGTTCAAAATTCTTCACATTGATGGATGTCACACCTCTCATTTCAAATTCCTTTATAGAGAAACAGACAGTCAAATCTACTGGAAATGACTCATCAGACATTCAGTGTGGTTTTAAAAAGGAGAGACTATACAGTACCTCAAATGCTAGTTTCAGTGTCCGGAGGTCAGTGAGCGATATCATATCATTGATCTGAAAGCGGTGGTGGTGACATATCAATTACTAATCCTGTTACTGTGTATGCATGGTGTGTGTGTAAGTTATTATTAGAGAGCATTAAGTACAATAAAAACAGGTCAACTTGCAGAAAATATATAATTGTAAAACTTTCTTTCTGTGTGTTTTTCAGACAACTCAAATCCACTCACCAGAGAGTTCATAAAGTCGGAGTGCTAAAAAAGACAAACCAAGTTTAGACAGGAGAAATGAACAGTGCTCGCCTCACACTGAGCCCTATTTCATTAGCAGCACGATTAGGGCTTCACCTCTGAGTAATAATGAGTGTCTTTAATGGCCAGCAAAAGAGATGAGACACTTGCATGAGGCCAGATGACAGGCCATGCTCCCTGTGTTAATGGCCTCTCTTCAATTTTCTGCAGTTCCCTAGCAACGGGTCCTCGGTCCATGACACTCTTTGATCTATCATTAATAAATAACAGAGATAAACAGCCTAATTCCTCAAGGTTGTAACATGAGCGTAGATTTTCCCATGGTGCCTCCTGAAATGCAGAGATAATTGTTTAATCAGTCAGAGTGATGGAAATACTAAAGTGCTCACATAACCTTGACTACTTTACAAATCCCATTATAAGAGATGCATAACTTTGAACTTGTGAGCCTGGTCTGCCTAATCTGCTATGGCACATTCCTCACTGCATTAAAGCACAAGAAGTGAGACTGACATCTGCAACCCACAAACCTCGGCCTGTGCATTTGTACCAGCCATAGTTCCATCATTTCTGTCAATCTGAAACCTGAAACCTGAACTATACAGTTGGTATTTATGCTTGTTTGCTTTTGGCCTGGCTGACCCAGGCTCTGGGACAGACTGATCTGCCTCCGGCGCTGTCAGGCTGCAAGTAAATTGATCGTCAGATTATTTTTAAATGTCTTTTTTTTTTTGCCAATATTGCTCGTTTGCTCTCCTGCTGGTTGGTGATATAACACAGGACTTTAACTGTAGGTTAGTTTGACTACTTTGGAAAAACAATGTTAGTACGTGCAGCAGCGTAGCTCTCTTGTGACACCTTGAGGCTAGAGACAGGAACATTAGTTAACCAGACATGAATGCTTTTTCTACCCTGGATAACTTTCATACAACTTTTTTTTTAACTGTACCTGCAGGCTGCAGTGTCTCTGAGTTGAATCATGACTATGTTGCACTTGTCTCATGATTTGCGCTTCATCTCCAAGTGTGATGGAATGGCTTCGCCTGTTCTGTCTCAGAAGCTCCCGGACCCACCATTCAGGCTGTTCTTTTCTGTCCTCACCAACGCCCACTTGTCTTGATGCTGATGCTTTCCGATCTCGACTACCTGGCCCTGAACTGCTTCTCGTCCAGTCCTCTGTACACCCCAGTTCAGAGAGGATGCTGGAGGATTTGAGATTTTATTTTACTTGAACGCATGCCCTGCACTTAGTATACATCATTATTATGAGTAAATACTTTTGCATTGAAAGGAACACTATTGTGCATGTATTAAGCCTTGGAAGGCAATATAGTGTTTGAAACCACATATACGTTTTACTCTTGTTTAATATTAATCATCATCCAGGTGACCACCTGTCCTTGATTACAGTAACTCCCTCTAGTGCTGCCACGAATTACAGCTCAAGCACCATGGCAACTGTAAACGACTGTGTAAAAACTTTACTGTGTAATCAAGTTAACATAAAAATGGTTAATGATTAAGAGGGATGGCATCCAACAACAACAACAACAACAACAACAACAACAACAGTGTAAATGATTACCTGGTCCCATGCTTTGTTTCTAATCTTCCTGAAGTTGAAGAAGAGCGAACCTTTTTCTCCAAAGGCATCCTTGTCAGAAAGTCTATTTTAAAGATTGATGTGATGTCATAAGCTGACTTTAGCGCAGACCATTTCCTCAGTCTATCCTGCAAACAGATGCTCCCATGCAGGCAGATCTCACATTAACCTACCTGAAACCCACTCTAACATTACACCTGAGCAGAGCGGCTTGACCCCATGGCAACTATAGGTAACCAAGGGTGACAAGTGTGAACACAAAACTTAAGAAAACTCTGCTTGATGAGGGAGAAGCATCCATGTCACCCTCTCATTCTTATTAAGATAACAATATATTGAACAGTTTACTTTGTAATTTTATATCTTAACTAGATTAATTTCCACATTTAATACATCTCATAAAAGTTGTTTTTATGCATATTGCACTATATTTTAAAGAAAGAACTCTTTATTTGTCATATATATGATGCACACATGGTAAACACACAGAATGAAATGTTATTTTTCACCCTACTATGGGCCCCTCTGAAAATCAACACACACAAGCATATATGTAGGGGCCTCATGGCATGCAGAGAGGGGTGCCACCATGATCGGTGCACCCAAAGCAGTTAAGGGGGGTCAGTGCCTTGCTCAAGTAAACCTCGGCAGTGCCCTGGAGGTAGACTGGCCCGTCTCCAGTCCCCAGTTCTCACTCCGTAACATTGTTTAAGCCGGGACTTGAAACGGTGACCCTACAGATTCCAACCCAATTCCAACCCATTTAACCACTGCTGCCCAAAAACAATGTTACCTGAGTGGGAATCAAACCCAGGCCACCCAGTGAGAATATTAAATTCTAACCACTAGACCACTAGGGATGTTGTAACGTGTAGGTTGCGTAAATCAATAATTGAATTGGTACGGTACATCAAATTAAATAATTGAAATAAACTTTATTCTCCCTGCAGGCAGGCATTTAATGATCAAAATAAACATGTTGTACACAAAAATGTATTACGCAAGATACTTTTATTACTAATATATGACCTTAAATTATAACATTTGTTATTGAAAAAAATTATAAACACAAATAAGTATACGCCACAAGGCTCAGCTAGGTCCTGGCCAACTTGATATCCAGTCTAGGGAACAAGGATTAATGACTGCTGGAAGTTTAGTCCCTGTCTCCCTGTTTTAATAAGCGTCTTTCGCAGCCTGAATGAATGAATGAATATATTTATTAGATAGAATGTTAGAGTACAAGTACAGTCACACAGTAGCATGTATTACAGTACAAATAAAGTCAAACATCCTGTCTAAGAGGAGCATTTCAAAAAAGCCCTTGCGGTCTTGTTTCCGTTGAAAGTCCTTCGTACATAAATCATCCACAATTAACAATACAAATTTAACAATACAAATAAAAATAAAACCAATATTCAATAACTCAATTGATGCAACGTAACATTAGAAAAATAAAAATAAAATGATTTTACACCGCCGATGCAAACTAACAATTAATCTAAAATAAATTACACCACTGATGCAAAATGACAATGAATGACAATAGATTACATAAATTACAATAAATTACTAAGGCAATTAATATGTGCAACGTAGGTGGACAAAAAAAAGGGGGGGGGGGGGGTTTGATCCGGAGAGAGTCGTGATGACTATCTCCGTTTCTGTCCCCCTAAAAGGTGTATTTTTAGGGCCGTTTTGAAGGAGGCCAAAGAGGTGCCTCCTTTTCTGTAAAACCAAAGGACACAGCACATAAATGATCCAATCAAATTAGCAATGCACCGGTTAGAACAGTCAAACATTCACAGGCTGACGGGGATGCTAACCCTCCTCAGGTAAAATTCTGTGGAACTGCTGCAGCTCCTGAGGAAGCAGAGACTTCTCCTCACATGAGACTCTCTTTCCATAGATCCTGTTGCAGTTGGTCAAATCTGATCTCTTCTGTTGATATTTTCAGATGTGCCTTTGCACAACAGTCGGAACTGCAACACGGAGAAGAAACCAAATAGATAATTAAATATATGTAAGAACCACTATCAGAATTTACATCAGCGCTCATACCAAGAGAGCCCAGCTTGGAGTCTGTGCTGTTATGGTTGGGCAGTAGCTCCGGATTTTGCTGTGGCTTTTGGTAATTATCCCTCATTTCTGTGTCACTAGCCACTTTCTGCTTGCTGCGCTTAGCTGTGAGTCTTCTTTCTGCATTATTGGAATAATCATGTCCTGTCAACAAATTCAACCATAAAAGAAAGAAAATAAGCAGTTGAGAGAAAGCAGTAATGACTGATTTATACCTGCCAGATTGCCATGATGCTTTAAAGACACAAGACTGTGAACTCCCTACCTTGAGGCGTACCCATGAAGTCACAACTGTAGATGGAGCGGTACTGTGCTGTCAAGGCCTCGCGGATCTTCTCCTCACATGTGGAACATTTCCAAACGTGGCCAGTATACTCAGAGCTCTGCACTGCTTTTCTCTGCAGCCTCCATGCCGTGAACAGCTTAAAGGTTACGGTACATTTCAATAGGTCAAGCATGACATTCAACTACAAATGTAAAATGGAGGCTAATACACCCTGAATATCAACCTGACTCGGATGTGGGTTGTTCCTCCGCCTCTGCCCTGCAGCTGTTCCTGTGCTAATGCATTCAGCTTTACAGGCAGGCTTCCAGCAAAACTCCTCATTGTACACTGTTGAACCAAAAGGAGCAGGACGTGAATAAGAATATATAAATGAAGTTGATGTTGGGCACCTGCACATGCAACAACATGCACATACTATTACACACCAACAGACACTGTTTGTAATTTATGTAAGTTATTTATTGTCATTTCGCATCAGTGGTGTAATTTATTTTAGATTAATTGTTAGTTTGCACTGGCGGTGTAATAACATTTTATTTTTGTCTTTCTAATGTTACGTTGCATCAATTGCGTAATTTAATATTGGATTTATTTTTATTTGTATTGTTTTTTGTGGATGATTTATGTACGAAGGACTTTCAACGGAAACAAGCCCGCAAGGGCTTTTTTGAAATGCTCCTCTTAGACAGGATGTTTGACGTTATTTGTACTGTAATACATGCTACTGTGTGACTGTACTTGTACTCTAACATTCTATCTAATAAATATATTCATCATCATCATCACTCAAATTCAGTAAAGTCAGAAACCTACAAATAGAACTTACAGCAGACTCTCAGTTGAATTTGGCCAGTAGACAAATTGCCTTTGATTTGATGTTTCATAAGGATCCCACCACTGTTTACCCACTGCAAAAAAAATATATATATATAATATATATATAATATAATACTTCTAGAATAAAGTTAGATTGTATGTGAACCATTGCATTGTAACTTTAAAAATGTGCATTACTTTCCTATGCAGATACATGATACTATCTACAGACATGTAGACACCTAGTACAAATTATTTCATCAAAAAATATTACTGTCCATCCTATACCCTATTACACAACATAATGTTGTATTACTGTAATATAACTGTAAATCAAAGTGCAACAGTAATAAAAAATTAAAGCCACAAGCGACGTTGTAGGCCCTCGCCGGCCGACAGGCCGTTGAGCTGACCCGCCGACGCACGCCGCTTTTGTCTTGAGTGCTTCACAAGTGTTTAGATTTTAGCTGCATTAGTAGCTCACAGTTTAGTCAAATCGTTATTTGGATTATATGGCCATCTGCCATCAGGAGTTTTGAAGTTTCAATCCAATATGGCCGCCTTCCTGTGTGTCTGGGGGCGTGGCCATAATACTTTTTTTTTTGCCCTGACATGACGCATGTCTGTGCCGAATTTCGTGACTGTCCGACAAAGTTGGCGTCGGACCCCTCCCCATAGGAGGGGTTGCCATCGCCATGGCAACAGCGTAAAAAGTGCAGCCTGGGTGTCATTGCCTTTTCAACCGGCATGCGCGTGAGAATGTATGTGGCAAATTTGGGACGTTTCCATGCTAATATGTCATTTTCATAAGATTGATGATTGTTTTGTGTCGCACTCATTTGATTAACATGGGGAATCCCGGCCATTGCCACGGCAACACCGTCAAAAGAACAACATGGTTACGATTGAGTTTTCCGACCGGCAAAAACAATCTAACTTTTTTTCTGAGTGCCCGATTATTACACAAAATACATTTTCGGAATGGTCTCGAATGGTTTCAATCCAATATGGCCGCCTTCCTGTGTGTCTGGGGGCGTTTTTCAATCATTCACAGACTCACTTCTACTAAACCAATTACCTTATAATGTTTCGATCACATTTTAATTTTGTCTATTTAACTATGTCGTGCTATATATATATTTTTTAAATATATTTTCCACATATAGAAGCGTTATAAAGTACCATAAGAATAAAACAATGTACTTAAGAATAACTTGTTTAATTGACTTAATCCCAAATATGTTTTACTCCATTGTAGGATAAAGGTCCTTATTCCTCGTTTTCCCAGTCCAGTTCTGTTTGACATTCAAGTTGAGCGCCATTCCTGCGTCTAGTTTTTTTGGACAACAAAGTATTCCCGGCGTGACTGAGACAGCGAGTGTCCAATTAGATACTCCAAGGAGTTGACGGCAGCCAATGTCCGACAGCCTGGGCTTTACGCACGGGATAAACACACTGATCCCAGTCACCGAACCGCGCTCTACCGGATCCCATTGTTTGAGACGTAGCCCCGTACGAGCGGCGTCTTACACCAGTGTAGAGGTAAGCGTTCTAAATGTCTAAAATGCATTTAACCGAAGACTAGTTTATATGCGCTGCGGCTGAAACGGGGGGGGGGGAGGTTTCCACATCATCGTTGCAAACCGCATGTCTGGATGAATGGCTGCGGTTTAGCACCGGTTTGTTACATTTTTCCTTAGTGATATTAGTAAAAGAACGATGAAACGATCCGTAGCCGTAAAATAAACGAACAAATGGCATCTCATTCACTTGCCACGCAAATTACAATGTTTTACCAACCTAAAATGTTGCGCTAACTCTAACGGTCTTCTGCGTTAACCTCACAATGGAGGCTGGATGATGTGACCGTGATGACATCATATATGCTAGCGCTAGCTAGCGGTTAGGCAGAACAGAAGCATGAGTTAGCTCTGATCTGGTAGCGTTTCTTTACCCCGGGGGGGCTGTGGTGCAGGCGGAGCACAGATCTTCCAGATTATCGTTCCTTCCTTCATTGAGACTTCAAATTCAGCGATCTAAACTATCCAGAAAGGCCGTCAATGTTAAATAACGGGGCCCGTGACATGCAAAAAAAAAAAAAAAAAACCCGCATGGTGTATGAACGCACTCCCGCTAGCTATTGTTCGCAATCAAATCAGCCATTTTATTAATCGTCACCTTGAAAATCAGCATTGTGGCATGCCAAATGGCTAAAGCAAGCTAGCCTAGCTATCAAGCTAACGGCACGAGCGAGAGGAGACAAAGCAAGACCTGAGCCATAATGGCTAACGGCTAACGGCTAGCGCACTACGGCATACAAGGCCGTGGGCTAATGCTAATGAAGTCATTTGGGTTATATTACAGCCCCAAGCCGTCTAGAACGTGTGAAACAAGAGGCTGGGTGTTATAATTAAATAGTATAACATATTAAAGTATTTTTTTTAACCCATGTTTGTATTCGTGAATGGATAATGGGACTAAAGATCAGTTTACGCATGTCTACGTCAGTATTCAAATGGGCATCATGTTTGCCAGTCACCTCCTCCCCATAGCCCGATTTAAACAATGGATGGAAGTGACAAAGCAAGCCGAAGACACTTGGTGATATTTAGATGCGGACAATGTGGTGGAATCATTGGACTCTGATGCATTCCTCTCAAAGTAGCTTTGCTTTCTCTCCGTCTAGATATGCCGAAGATGGTTAAGGATCCGACGAAGCCCAGAGGCAAAATGTCCTCATACGCATACTTTGTGCAAACATGCCGACAGGAGCACAAGAAGAAACATCCCGATGCCTCGGTTAACTTCGCAGAGTTCTCCAAGAAATGCTCAGAGCGTTGGAAGGTAAAATACATTTCTATATATATATATATATATATATTCTTCTTTTTATTTCTTTACATAGTCCCAATTGCCTTGATATGTGTGCATATGTATCAGCTCCAATTTTTGTTTCCAAAAAGACAATGTCTCCAAAAGAGAAAGGCAAGTTTGAAGATATGGCCAAACTAGATAAGGTGCGTTATGAGAAAGAAATGAGGAATTACATTCCCCCGAAGGGCCATAAGAAGAAGCGATTCAAGGACCCCAATGCCCCAAAGAGACCACCGTATGTACCATGCTCAGCTCCATCCACACTCAGTTTTTTTCCCCACCCCTACAATAAATGCAAATTACATATCTTAAACATAGCCTGATCTTTTCCGCCGCAGGTCTGCGTTCTTCCTGTTCTGTGCCGACTTTCGCCCCAAGGTAAAAGGCGAGTGCCCTGGGCTCACAATTGGGGACACAGCGAAGAAGTTGGGAGAGATGTGGAACGGCTCATCTGCAGAGAACAAGCAGCCATATGAGAAGAAGGCTGCCAAGCTGAAGGAGAAATATGACAAGGTAAATGACGACACTAGGTTTAGTTTTTGCATGCGTTCAGGTTTGTTTTTTAGTGGTAAAAACACATTTGCTGCGCTTTGCACAGGATATCATTTGCTACCGCACAAAGGGCAAAGTGGATCCAGAATCTGCTGCCACTGCAGCAGCAGAGGACGAGGAAGAGGAGGAAGAGGACGAGGAGGAAGGCGACGAGGAGGAAGAAGACGACGAGGATGACGAGTAGATTGCGTAAGGGAGGGACGTGATGTTTTCTTTATGCCATATAATCCCAGTATACTCAATTCACCATCTTGAAACAGAAGTCAGACTGAACAAGATAATGTGTATATTTAATGTTTTTAAGATGTACAGTGTTATTCTCCTTTTTTGTAAAGTTAACACTACATATAAGTTTGAGATTTTCCAGTGGTAGTTCATTTTTTCTTGTCATATGAAGTAACAATTTAGGACTGCAAATCAGTATGAAGTGTATTTAGGTGTTAAAGCTCAAAAATGAGATTTCTGAGTTTGTAGTGTGTTTTTCTTTATTTTGGAAAATATTTTTTTATGTGGCGTCCCAATGTCTTTTTATTCTTTGAATAATGAATACCACTCTAATATCAAATGCAGCTGTCGACATTGAAGAATGTCTTCAATAAAGGTTGTCTTTTCTTAAAAACCTGGGTTATTTTTTCCCTCCGATTTATCTCAACATCACAAGCTGTCTGAAATGAAATACTCTAAATGTGAAACGCATAGTCGGTTGATGACCACCATGAATACAGTAATTAATTACATTCCTTAATTTAACAATATTTGCAGCAAATGAGTGGATGAGTCTGCCAGGTTTGCTTATTTTTTTTTACATTTATTTTGCAAATGATAAAACTAACTTCCATAGTACTTTTGTATAGGTTGATTACCATAGTTTATTATTGTGTCTTGCATATGAATGCCCAGCCCGGATGGGTTTATAAAACACACCACAAAACATTATCCAGATGGTTGCAACGCCTCACAGTTTACACAAATATAAACAAAACACAAATCACTACTAAATCCAGATCAAGCAGGAAATAAACACATTTTGTCTTCGGTCGCAGGTTTTCAAAATATAATACACAAAATCAAAAACATGTTTTTCAAAAGCATAGAAGCAAAAGGGTTAATATAAATAAATGTAAGGGCTGGGAGCTATGATAGTGATTTATTTTCTCCCATAGAACTGATCAGCCAATGGGCATTGCTCTTTGTGTTTTGGTTTGTCGTGTCAGACAGAGCATCTTGCAGAGCAATTGGGTCAAATTTATTAGATACAAATTAATTATTGCTTCTAATATTCTAAAAGCTTTGCAAGAGTTCAAGAATCAGTGGCCTCAAGAGTTTTTAGTTGTTGTTTTTTACCTAGAAATTTGTGTGTGTGTACGTGCGCATGTGTGTTTTTACCTGACTGATTCATCTTTTTTGCACCAGACTTTCTTCTTTTGCCAAAATTTGAAAAGCAACTGCAAATACTGAATTCTTGTATGTTGTTGCATCTGAAACCCAGAAGGGGGCGCCACAATAAAGGGAAGTGCGTGATACATAACGTTAACCGATGAAACTGCTGCCAAGCAGCGACATTTGTCGGCCTCGTTCTGATTCAGGACACACATTCAACACAGAATGTTATTCCTTGCTCAGTAAAACTATCAAGCAAATAACAAAAGTCAGCTTTCAGAACTTAAGGACCTTTTATTAATAAAGATATCAATCCTGAGATGGACTTCTGTTGAACTTTAACATAACATAAAGACTGTGTCCCTCAGGAAAATCAGTGAGCTTGATTGTAGCATAATGTTAATTAATAGCTTGATGCAATTCATTGTTTTGACTCTAAATGTCTGTGCATTACATTGTTGCAGTATATAGATATTATAATGAATTAAAAATGGTTTAAAGGAGGTTAAATCCCAGGTGTTGGAGTTTAACTGAATCAAACGTGAGATTTGTCTTATTTTTAAACACTTGTGGGAGAAACCTTTCCGTGTCGTGCGTGTGCACGTCCCCAGTGATTCCAGCAAGAGACCTTTTGTAATTCTTTGCTGGGATAAAGTTCCAACTGTGTGTAATTGGATATAGCCTCACGGTCGCTTAAAAGGGGGAAAGAACCTTCCTCTCAAAAGTGTTTGCAAATATGAATGAAGTCACAGAGGTCTCCTGTCAGAGGGCGTAACACGATAATTACATACATAACTAGAAAAGCACTCAGACAGCGCAAACCTCTGCCATGCAGCCCATTCCCTTTGGATTTACCTAAAAAATTATCATCTTTATTTTATTAACATTTTTAGATTCAATGACCATTAAAAATACCTTAAACAATTGAATTCACATTGACATCATTAGCTGAGTAGTTATCCGCGCAAAAAGCTTCTTCGATAATTTTGTGTTGGTTCCATGAATATGTACTTTCAAGAGTCCATCTGGACTCCTTTGAAACCATCCGTCGAGCATCTACTGCTGATTCCAAATTATACTGAAGCTCCTTGAGGAACCCTCAATTACCTCTTGAGTTTCAGTCCAGTGCATGCCGTGTACACCCCCAGAGAACAGCATTTCAAAGTCTAAGGAATACAAGACGGGCATCTGGGCTCGCTCTAAACATTTAATGGGATCGACGTTGGACCGAGACCCATCTTCAGATTTTTTTTTCCATCAAGCTCCATCCAGCAGTTTTTCCACAATCTAACAAACAACAAACAAACAAACAAATGCTGTCAAAACCCATAACCTCCTTGGTGAAGGTAATTAACATAAACTGTACAGCAGTTGATTTTACAGGGGGAAATTCAGTAGTAGTTGTACTCCTACTTCACCCAGTAGCCTTAGTCTGTAAATACTGTACTAGTCCATACTAAATGTATATATTGCTGCTGTAATGGCCTGTTTATCTAAATTTACAGTCAGTACAGCAGTGTTATGCCAGCTCCCCCCCTCCCCCCAAACTCACAGAGTTTGCTTTCTTTTCTCTCCTTTTACTGAATGAATAAACGAATCCTTTGTCTGGCTTGACACAAGAAAGGCTCCCTCTAAAGATGCGCTTCTGGAGGCAACTGTTTAAACCATCCATTTCATCTGCACAAGAAGAACCTCAATAGCAAAATACATGGAGTGATGGAGACAATATTAAACAGACAGAACCAGCAAAGCATACATGTATTATTTACGTTTTTTGTTTTTGTTTTTTTTCAGAATTCGAGATAATTTCATAAAGAATGCAGGGGCATGTAAACTCATTTCAAGATTATGTTGTATGCTATCAAACGTTAAAACTTTTGCTTTGTGTGGGCAAAAATAACTTTTTTTGAATTGCACAATTTGCATAGAGTGACGTCAAAGGGGCGTGTCAGCTAGGAATACAAGCTGAAAAGACTGAGTAATCACCATGGATACAGCTTTTAAAGTTATCTGTTTGTTGGTCTTGTGTGGAGGTAATGCTGTGTCGTTTCCAGGACTTCATTTATTGCAGTTTGCTTTGGTTTACTTTACAATGGACTCTGTTGGACCTGGAAGAAAATGTACTGTTTTATGTTTTTTGTTTGTGGTAAGTTGGCTTTGTGCAGCAGGTTTTTATGAAAAATGATTTTAGTTTGTTTTTAGTGTTGCAATTTATGAATGTATAAAGTTACAGAGCTTTTGAATATGTAGAACATTTACATATTATGAAAATAAATGTCCCAGTCTAAACCGATACTTGGAAAAGTACGTAACATTAAAATGCTTCAAAAGTTCCCTGTTACTGACAATATCACTTTTGAGAAGAAGCTTACGTTTCTTTCACTCATCAGGTATTTATTATTGCATCCTCTTGTGAATCAACTGGAAAAGGAGTGAGTGTGAGGAAGAGGCATTTTGCAGATAACGTCTATGAGCAACATCTGCTTTCCTTCTGGCATCATGCATCTGTTGATGCTGCAGCCAAACGTCACACAGTCAGCTTACTGGCTGATAACAGACGGCAAACACAGACGGCTTTCTCTAAAATCGTTCATTTTGAGGTGACAGAAGACACAGTACCAGGTTAGTATAGTGTACAGCAAAGTGTTTCTCCATGTTAATTAGTTAATTTAAGTTTTACTTTCCTCATTCTATCAAATGTATTTTAGATATTTTCTGACTTTCTGTTTTTGAAAATAATCAACAAAATGTGTGTTTCAGTCTAAGCGCACTAGATCCTCCAGTAATTATGCGTTATCCATGTGTTGACAGGAACAGTTGTGGGAAAGCTGGAAACAGACTTCGCGTTTCTCACGCCGATCACATTCTCATTGGAGGAGGATGACGGGGAGAACCTGTTTCTCCTCGGTCCCCTCTCAGGGGAGTTCTCTTTATCCCGAACCCTTGATTTTGAAACACAACGCTTCTACATAGTCACTGTGGTGGTGCAACAGGGGGATTCTCAGGTGTCCAGTGTCAGAGTCTACTTCAATGTGTTGGATGTGAACGATAACCCCCCTGTTTTTAGTCGGCACACTTTTTCTGCATCGTTGCTGGAAGACACTCGGGCTGGCACTTGCTTCCTGTCCTTGAATGTGTCAGATAAAGATCATGGTAAGTATCAAACCTGCTGTAGATGTGAATATATATATGCAGAGAATAATAAAACAAGTATCATTGGAAATCTTTACATTCTTACAGTGCATGGCTGCGTTATTACGACTCTAAAAAAAGAAAGCAACAAAATATGAGGACCGATTTATTGTGAGTTCAGCGAGAAAAACATGGATGCATGCAAAAGCTGAGGTGTCTAAATAAAGAGCATGGAAAGGTGTGATTTATGTAATTGTCCATTGCCCCGATGCGCTGGCAACGCATCCGAGGTGTCCCCTGCCTCTGCCCCGTAGTCAGGTGGAATAGGCTCCAGCAACACCCGTGACCAGCAAGGCGGATAAAGCAGCTGCAGACGACATGATTGAGGTTGTCTCTTCTACAAGAAGATGGATGGATGGATGGCATGAATGTGATTTGTTGTTTGTCATGTGGCCCTGTGATAAACTGACGATGTTTCCAGGGTGTACCCCACCTCACCTCATGCCCAATATCAGCTGTGATAGAGGACAGCCCCCCTGACCCGAACCAGGATGAGTGTTTAAGAAAATGAATGAATGAATGAATGAATGACTGAATGGACAAACGAATGAGGATTTTTTTTCATTTCATTTAATAAATTCATGCAATTTCTTTTAACTACATATCAGAGATTAAGTGTAAATTGATTATTGTACATTTAAATGAACTTAATGCAAATTTGTGCATGAATCTAATGTGTTCAGTCCATTGTTACTAAGAGAAAGTAGAGAAATGTCTATATATATATATATATATATTCTCTGTAGTGAACGTTATTCACGTTTAAGGCATGAACGTAAACTCATGATCAAATCTGACTGAATTGTCTGAATTTCCACGTATTGAAAAAAACATGACGGGAAAACGTATCATTAAATAAAACTTTTTCGAGACATTGCATCATGAGTGAATTACCATGTTCCAAATATGGCTGCAAATAGTTTCTAAAATGAAATATGTTTTACTTTTTCCTTCTGTGCCAGGTGACAATGGAGACTTGAAGCTGAAGCTGGTCGCTGGAGATGACGGGGAAGCGTTCTTCATCAACCCGTCTGGTAGTTTGTGCCTGAAGGCAGAGTTAGACAGAGAGAGACAACCCTTCTACAATCTGACCGTGACGGCCACCGACTGTGCCCAGCCCGTGTCATCACAGCTCACCAGCACAGCACAAGCTGTTGTGGTGGTTGAAGACGTCAATGACAACGTTCCATTGTTTGTATCAACGAGGACAGTCGGCGTACCGGAAGACACTCTGCTTCATTCTGTCATAATGAGGGTACACGCTGAGGACGAAGACGCTGGATCCAATGGGGACGTCTTGTATTATTTAAACAGCACATCTGGTGGCACCTTTAGTATCGGTAGCAAAAGTGGAAACATATACCTGGAAAAAGCATTAGACAGAGAGCAGGAAGATAGCCTTATTATTACTTTACGTGCCACAGATAAAGGCTCACCCAGGATGGAAACCACTATGGATCTCTGGGTGGACGTGGAAGATGCAAATGACCACGACCCCGAGTTCTCACAAAGCACCCACAACCTGACGGTTAGAGAGGATGTTCCCGGAGGAACCAGTCTGTTTCAGGTCCGAGCTCTTGATCGAGACATAGGGATAAATGGACAAGTGAGGTACGTCCTGGCCCCGGCCAGTCCATTTGTGGTGGACACAGTTCGAGGTGACATCACGGTCATGGGTAAACTAGACAGGGAGAAGTACTCTGACTATGGTCTGCTTATAAGAGCTGCAGATCAGGGCAATATACCCAGATTTGCTACCATTGCTTTAAGTGTCACAGTGTTGGATGTTAACGACTTTGCACCCATCTTTAACCCAGAAACGCTGATCATAAATGTGATGGAGAATGGGGAAAATGGCTCTCACCCGGCACAACAGGTGAAACTGGCTCTTGTTCCCAAAGAATTCATTTAATATCGAATGAAACATGTTTTTTATGTTAATTTTGATACATATATGTATTTATTTTATTTTATTCAGGTGTGGGCTTTGGATGAAGATTTAGGCATCAACAGCCAACTTACATATTTTATACAGGAAGGGAATAAAGATGGGTTGTTTTCCATCACTCCGGGTGGCATGTTTGAAATTTTGCACCGCTTGGACAGAGAACGGGAGCCATTATACTTCCTTAGCGTCATTGCTGTTGATTCAGGTGACTGATAAGACGATATTCATGTTACAATACCCTGTTCTGTCAAAATCAATTCAAATAGTTTGATAGTGAATTATTTTCTTTGTCATTTGAAGGTATGCCACCTCTAACAGGTACTCTAACCATACATGTCATCGTGGAGGATGTGAATGACAACCATCCAGACTTTAGTGAGGAGGCCTACAGAACCATAGTATCTGAGGACAGTCCGATCGGCACTGTGTTCGCCGTGATTCTGGCGTCTGACCTTGACGAGGGTGTCAGTGGGGAAATAAGGTAAAATAACAGGTCAAAAAATCACTCAAAGTGTTTGATTAAGATTTTGAGGTACATCCAGGAGGATTCATTTCTGCCAGTTTTTAATTTATTTTATTATTTAATTATTTATTTTATTTTACTAATATCATTTAAGATTATAAAAGACCAATCGAAACATGTTTTCCCCAACATGAATAACTCATGAGGCTAAACCACTATCTACAATTGGATCCAGATTGATCTAGATCATCATGCAGATGTATTTGGAGGGGGAGGGGGGCGTTATGTGCACTGCCCAAACCCAGTTGTTCTTTCAGAGGGCTGAACACGGACAGAAAATGAAAAAAGAGCTTATGTGACAAAATTATTATCCAGCTTTAACTTGAATTATTACCAAGGTTATTTTTTGTTTTTAATCTGTGGTCTTGCTTTGGTATCATGTTTTTGACAGTAGCCCATCATAAATAATACTGCACAGAAGCAAATGGAAATGACGCTTGGACCCCATGCACATCATATACTGCACATTTTGTAAGACACTGAAGTGATTGCATCTCTTGAGGTATTCCGTGGAGAACTCTGATGTGCCTTTCGCCATCGATGAAGCCTCTGGCGAGCTGTTCACCACTGATGGCCTGGACCGCGAGACGGCAGGCGTTTACAGGCTGACGGTGACTGGTGTAGATAAGCATCCGTCTCAGCCTCTGTCGAGCTCTGTGCTCGTCATTGTGCTCGTGGTAGACGTTAATGACCACTGGCCCCAGTTTATGAACAGCCCATACGTGGCCTATGTGCCCTCTGACATCACTCCAGGTGAGAGATATTCTTTACTTCTTGACAGTTAGCCATATTTATTGGAATTGCGTGACTCATTTTCTTCAATGTGGTTTTTTTCGGTGGTGCTGTTGTCTTTTTCCTACAGGCTCAATTGTTTGTGCAGTAAAAGCAACAGACGGCGACGTTGACGTGAATGCAGAACTACATTATTCGCTATACGGAGAAAGTTCCGACCTATTTTCAGTCGATCCATACAGCGGCGTTGTATTCACGACGAGTACTCTCCAGAGAACGGAAGGCATCATACTGTATGTACACGTGGCAGATGCTGGAGACGACCCTAAATTTGCCAACACTACGGTCAGTGTCAGGTTTCAGAACGCCTCCGAGTTCCCAGAGATGAACCTGCATGTTTTTAGCCATTCCCTCTCTGAGGACGTGCCAGTCGGGACATTAGTGGCGGCTGCCTCTGCAGTAAGCACAAGAGCCGAACCTGTCGCTTTTTACCTGGCTTCTGGAAACTCTGAAGACTCGTTTCATGTGGGGCAGTCGAGTGGGACACTGAGCGTAGCAAACGCTTTAGATCATGAGAGCAAAAGGGAGTTTACTTTGTTGATGGAAGCCAGAGACGCTGGATCACCTCCTTTCTCGTCATTCGCTGAAATTCACATAAACGTCAGTGACGTTAATGATAATTATCCTCAGTTCACCCAAGCTGAGTACAGGTGCCAGGTTTACGAGAACGCCCCCTCGCCATGGGTCTGTGACGTTCTCGCCATTGACGCTGACTCGGGCAGCTATGGCAGAGTGCAGTACAGCATCACAGAAGGAAACACTGAGCACTTTTTCACAATTAACCCTGAAAGCGGCTTATTGAGTGCGATTGTAAGTTTAGACAGAGAAAGCGTCCCCGAATTCAGTTTAACGGTTGCAGCTGCAGATCTGCACAGCCCTCTCCGTAGAGACAGAGCAAACGTCATCATCGGGGTTTTAGACCAAAACGACAACGCTCCTCGATTTTCACAAATTTTTCTCGCAGTGGTTTTTGAGGATTCCCGTGTTGGACAAATAATTTTACAAGTGACTGCAACTGATGAAGACACAGGTGTAAATGCAGTAATTAATTACGCCATATTTCACCAAAGCGATGTTATGCCCTTTGGCATCGACATCGCCACTGGCGACATCACCATTGATAAGCCTCTGGACAGGGAAAAACAGGATCTGTATATCTTGAAAGTGACTGCGAATGATTCTGCATGGAGCATTGGCACTGATGTCACGATAGTAATTTCAGACATCAATGACAACAGGCCGGTATTTTCGGATCATTTTTACAATGTTGCTCTTCCTGAAAGCAAAGACGAGGAGGCGTTTGTAACGCAGGTTCTCGCTACGGACGCAGACGTTGGACAAAACGGTGAGATTTTATACGTTATTGAACCTCCAAATGAGCAGTTTTGGGTGAACGCTTCATCTGGTGAAATTTATACAAGGCGACCACTGACGTTATATAATTCTGCTTTTGAAATCTTCCAATTTACAGTTAAGGCGTCTGATTGTGGCAATATTCCTCTGCACAGCAGTGCCACCATCACAGTGAGGCTAGACCCGTGCAACTACCACCCACCGATGTTTTTACCTTTTCATGCTTCGATCGTTATGCCGTATTACATGACTGTTGGCACTTTGGTGCTCCAGTTAACGGCGATAGATCAGGATGTCAAGAATAGTAGCGTCGGCATTGAGTACGTCTCGAATGGAGGCAATGCTTCTGAGTACTTCTGGATCCAAGCAGACAATGGCAAATTGACGCTGCGTAAAAGTGTGGAAGCGAGCATAAATTCATTTCTCACTTTATTTGTAAAGGCCTCGGATCAGGGCTCCCCGCCGTTGTCTTCGCAGATTGAAATCACATTTGAAATTACTGGAAGGAATCAATTTTCTCCAACCTTCAGAGAGCCACATGTTACTTTCTCTGTCCCCGAGGACTTGGTGGTTGAATCAGTTGTAGCGAGAATTCAAGCAGAAGATGGGGATTATGGTCCCAATGGGGCCGTCATGTTCTGCATTAGCCCTGAAACGCAATATGTACCCTTTGCTGTAGGAGAAGCCTCAGGGCTGCTGACACTGATCAGGGAGCTTGACTTTGAAACAGAAAGTGTTTACCATCTTCAAATCAAAGCCGTGGACGGCGGCTGGGTGCCGAAGACGAGCGTGTTAAATGTTACACTGGTAGTCCTGGATGTGAATGACAACCCTCCAGTCTTTCCATTCTCAGAGTATACCGTTTCATTGCCTGAAAACTCAGCAATAAGGACAAATGTCCTCACTGTTCAGGCTACTGATTCTGATTCAGGAGCAAATGCACAAATATATTACTCTCTAGTTGCTGGCCATGTGGGCGAGTTTGCAATCGGGTCAACGAATGGGACTATTACCACTTTGAGTTCCTTTGATTATGAGCAGGAACAGATCTTTGATATCACAGTCAAAGCTTCAAACGTCGGAGGTCATGCTTTTAGTTTGGCACATGTTGTCGTCCAAATCGCAGACGTTGACGAGTTCACGCCTGCATTCGGGGAGAAGCTCTTTAACTTTTCCGTTTTCAAAAATGTCCCTGTTGGAACTGGGATTGGAAAAGTGACGGCTGCAGATGATGACCGAGGCTCGGAGGGGCAGGTGTTCTACCTGATGTTTGGACAAAATAAAGATGCGGGCTTTGGAATCAACAAACTCTCCGGAGAAATATACACTACTGGCAACTTGAGGAAGCAAGGAAACCGAGACATAGTTCTAAAGGTTCTAGCTAAGAACTCTGGTATTATTACTGGCATGGATGTAGACGAAGCTCTAGTCCACATCAGAGTGATCGACACCAACGATGCGCCCGTCTTCACATCTGGAATCCTTTTTGCTCAGCTAACAGAAGACAGCCCCATCGGGACACCAGTGATGACTGTGAGTGCTCGGGATCAGGACTCCGTCTTGAACTGGAATCGTGTCTTCTACGGTTTGGAAAATGGGAACATGAATTCGTCGTTTACCGTCCACAGGTCCAGCGGTGTCATTTCAGTAAACGCTTCACTTGACAGAGAACTTTGTCCACTTTATAATCTTACTGTCGTGGCCACTGATAATGGATCTCCGCCAGCCACCGGAACTACCAATGTCATTGTGACTATTGATGATGTGAATGACAATGCTCCCACGCTCGCACCCACTGAAGCTGGGGTGAAGGAAAATCAGCCTCAAGGTACAATAGCAGCCAAGTTGATTGCATTGGATTCTGACTCGCCACCAAACCAGGGACCTTTCACCTACTGGTTGGTCCATCCCTCAACAGCCTTTTCTTTGACTCCTGACGGAGTGTTATTCACCACAAGGACCATCGATCGGGAAATCGTCTCTGCATACCAAGTCTTGGTGGCCGTTAAGGATGCAGGAATTCCCCCGCTGTCATCAACAGGAACAATTTCCATCAACATCGCGGATGAAAATGACAACCCTTCATTGCCGAGAAATATCTTCATTGAGGTGAAATATTTTGGCAGTTATTTCCAAGGAGGCAACATCGGCAACGTCCATCCCGAGGATAAAGATGAGGCCGATCAATTCAACTGCGCCATCAGGAGTGGATCGCTTCACATGTTTTCAGTAGCTAATGGCACATGCGAGCTGTGGTCGTCTCCTTTTCAAGGCGAGGCGACGTTTAACATCACAATTGAAGCTACGGACCGTCTTCACTCCCCGGTTAATAACAGTATCCACGTGAAATACAAAGGCTTCACAAAGGCTTCCATAGCCGGCTGCATATTCTTCTACGTGTCGTCAACCTCGATGGAAGCATTTTTGTCTCATCAGTATTTGCGATTTGTGAAAGCTTTGGACAGCCTGTTCAACCTCCAGGCCTCCAAGACTCATGTATTTGGTATTAAACATTTCAGCAGTGAAATCCTTCTATTGGCTGCAGTGAAAAATTACAACGGTCAATACCTTAGCAGGGAAGTAGCCAGCCGTATCTCTGCTGGCCATAAGAAACTACTGGAGGGTCAGAGCAACGCGACAATCTCTCGCATCGCCAGTGATCCGTGTCGCGTCCGTCCTTGCCGAAATGGGGCGACGTGCAGCGAAAACATTCGCATCAGACAGGAAGTCACTGTCCTGGAGAGCACGGCTGTCATATTTGTGTCACCGCAGAAAGAGGTCTTTAACTGTACCTGCCTGGCTGGCTTCAGCGGCACGCTGTGTGAAGACGATATAGATGAATGTGAGGCGAATCCCTGCGACAACGAAGGCGTTTGCGTGAATACTCCAGGAAGTTTCCACTGTCACTGTCTGGGTGGCTTTTCTGGCTTGATTTGCTCTGCTGATAGAGACGAATGCCTGAAGCTGATGTGCCAAAATGGAGGAATGTGTGTTCACACACAGAGTGGATATCGATGCCGATGCGATCCTGGGTTTGAAGGTAGATTTTTGGTATATTGAAAGTGACTTTTATTCCGTTTAATCAGATTCCTGTCTGTGAAGTTGGACTTTGTTTGCTTTTCCTAGGAGACACGTGTGAACAGCTTGTTAACCACTGTCGATCAACACCCTGTGTTCAGGGCAGCTGCATCAGTTCACAGACAGGATTCTACTGTCAGTGTCCTTTTGGTGAGGATATGTTACGACACTCACTCTCTGTTAAAGGCAACCTACATCCAGCCAGACCTGAATAAAAGTCAACAGAAATAAATTGCTGAGAAATAAATTGTGGCCATATTTTACTGTCAGAATTCAGAGTTGGATCGATCGTCTTCTCGAGCTTTCCATGCAAAAGCAAAGATATTATATTTAGTGTCTCTTTTAATGTCATGAATAACCCACATGTTTCTAGGCCAAACCTGGAAACAGCTGGCTTGTTATTAAAATATGTGTTTTTTTCAGGGGTTTCTGGAGTCCGCTGTGAGGACAACAGTTATGGCTTTGAGGAGCTGTCCTTCTTGGAGTTTCCCCCACTGGATCGTAGGACTAATTTAATCTCCCTTGAGTTTGCAACTGTGCAAAGGAACTCCCTGCTCCTGTACAACCCTGGAGGACCTTCCACCAGAGAGTTCTTTGCCCTGGAGATACTGGATGGGGCTGTCCATCTCACGTATGACCTTGGCTCAGGACCTGTGAGGCTGCAGACAAACAAGCAAGTGACAGATGGATATTTTCACAGTGTCACAGCCAGGAGGATTGGCAACGTGAGTTTGAAGTACATTTGAAGTACACACAGTGAAGCAGATGGAATTTATATGCAAGCAGTGCACCTGAAAACCCTCATGCAGTGCTGTTTGTACTTAACAGATGGGTTCATTACTTGTGGACACCTGCACAGATGTTGAGAAAAATGGCTTTTGTTTTTCTCAGAGTGACGGCAGAACTTTAGACAGGTGACTGTCAAACTGACTGCTTCATTTATATGCATGTCCTTTTGATTATACGCTTTGGTGAGTCCATCTCTCTGCCTTCCTCTCCAACCAGGACACTAGATGTTGGTAGTAATGTGACTTTTGGAGGACTGAGGACTTTTGAAAGTATTTTACTGCATCCCGTTCAGGTAAAAACTCACGACTTTGTTGGATGTATTCGCAACATTCACGTGAACGGTGTCTTGCTGAGACCTTTGATGGCCCTTGAATCGTACAACGTCCTTGATAGGTAAACATGGACTATTAACTTTAGCGATATGATCATAATCTCATATTCTGATGGCACAGTTGTCCCAACCGTTGTCTTTCATTTGAGTAAAATGGAAGCCTTTATTATATGTTATCCCCCCTCTCCCCCATAACTAAGTTGTAGTCCTTCCTCTACTGATTCCATCAAATGAATGCATAAAAATACATCTTTAAAAAAAAAAAGAAATCTCAAACTTACCTTTTTAACTTTAACAGAACATGTGTTTTTCTAATATTTTTATTTAAAGGTGTCCAAGAGAGACATCATCACCATGTTACAGAAACCCATGTAAGAACAGTGGCACCTGCCATGACCTTTGGTCTGACTATTTCTGTGAGTGCAAAAGCTCCTTTATGGGACGCAACTGTGCCAAAGGTAAATATTTTAATACACAGATATTTCATCCCTTCCCCTAAGTATTTCAAAGCAGCATCATTGGTTGGTGCATCTGGAAAACCTCTTCAGTGTAGCAAGGATACCAGCTAGTAATACCAGCAACAGCTATTACACTGTGCGGTTGTTATTAACATCACAACAACTTGTTTTACCTTCAAGTGATGATACATTTTATTTTCAATTTATTCTCTTGAATTAGCAAAACATTTTCAATTCTGCTCACTGAACCGTTAAAACAAAAAAAATATTTTCCAGTCGAACCTAATTAACCAAAATTCTCTTTTTCTTTTTCTTTTTTTGTATAGCGATGTCAGAGGAGCTTGTGTTGCGATTTAATGGGAACAATTACATTGAGTTTTTCATCAAGGAGCAATTCAAGAGAGACTACCAGCTAAAAGTTTTTCTGGATGAAGAAAAAGTCCAAAATAACGGAGACCAAACGGGAATTAGCATCAAATTCAGAACCCGGGACAATGGAGTGTTGATGGTTGTTGTTGGACAGACAGGATATATTATGCTGAAGGTAGTTATGAAATGCTGTTATCCTGATATTTACTCAACCTGATTGTATATTTAAAGCATTAACATTGTTTTTTTCCCCCTCTCTGTATAATTTAGATAAAAGACAGCAAGCCAGTTTACATTTGCAAAGACAACCTGTCTGGAATCTTGTCAGAGTTCACCGTGGACTCTCCGGTAGCTGACGGGCGCTGGCATGTCCTCTTCCTCTCCAGCAACGCACAGGAGACTTTTCTGTTTCTGGATGGCAAGCCAGTCCTGAACATCACTGACCAGAATATGGATATCACTCCTGTTCATGTGGAAAAGCTTATCGTTGGGTCAGCTCTGACAGATGAATCAAAGCTTCAACAGCCAGGTAAACTCCTTCTTATCCTATTTCCCACCTGCAATGAGGTTCTTAAAGGAGAAATATACATTTTGAGCCCCACAAATTCAAACCAGTCTTCCAAGATACACCTGTTTAAAAAAAACAAAAAAAAACAATCTGATTCGGTTCAAGACCTCCCGCAGACCAAAAAAACAAGAGACAATCAAAGTAGTAAATGTCGTTCTCTAAGTAGATCAGTCTGAATACAACCTGCATGCGTAACTTTACATCAAATGGCCGTATTATACTGTCTCCTCTCTGTTTATGACAGGATTCACAGGATGCTTGCAGTATTTAAATGTGACTGGTTACTCTCTGCCTGCCACACTCAGCATGATGGTGGATGTCTGGCCGAGCTCAACCCTTCAGCAGTCGAGCTGCAGCTCTCCAGACGTCTGCCTCCCTTCACCCTGCTCCGACGGTTCCACACGCCAGGTGGGCTGCCTCTCTGAAAGCTGTCTCCACCGGTGGAGGTGTGGAACCGCCGTGCAGAACAGGTCCTGCATCTGTTTGCACAACGTCTCTAACCATGCCTGTGACATCTGCATCTCTGCGTCCGAGACCCACGGTCGATGCCCTGAGGCACTGGGCAGCACACGTTTGTGGCTCATCGCTGTGATTGTTCCACTAATCTCCACGCTGGTGATTTTAGGAACGCTCGCGGCCCTTTACAGAAGAAGGCGGCAGAATACAAAGCGTCAGCGTGATGGCTCGTCAAAAGCAAAGCAAGGGACAGACGATGCAGCATTTTGCTTTGACGACGGCAAAAAAGTCACATGTGTTACATCTTCTGGGAAAGAGAAGCAACTTGACCCAAAGAGTGTTGACGAGCAGAGATTAAGCGGTGCGTTTTCCTGTGGCGAGTGTCTGTCCAATGTTCGGCCAGCACCGAGCAGTGAGCTGGAGTACGATGAAAACAGCAGCAACTCCAGTACAGTCTGTTCAGACTCTGCCTCTGTGCAGCTCAGTTGGCACAAAGGATTTTACAACCCAAAGTGCTCTAAAGCCGAACCGAAACGGTGGAGAGATGTAAGGATGCTTTTTGGACTTCACAAAGAAGCTTCCAGTGGCGACAGAGAAAAAAGGCTGACGACGCCTCTGACTGTGGCTTCTCTGAACAAGCAGTTATTGGCTAGGCTTGATGCAAAACACTCCCAGCATGCATTGCCTGGCTACAGGAAGAGTGTTCTGCAGACGGAGTTCCTGCGGCCTGTACAATGCCTCACGTTTGAAGAAATGAGCAAAATAAACACTCCCACGGAGCGAACAGTGTCACGCCACGAATCTCAGATTACCAAACCTGCCAAGTGCCCTAAAATGATCGATGCCTCATCTGACCGTGAAGCAGACAGCACGTCAGCCAATGAGGAGGTTGGGTGTGGAAAGTTTCCAGTCATAAGCACCAGGAAAAATACACATCAACAGACATCAATGTCAGGATGCGGCTTCGGGCAGCAAGACATCCTGCCTGTCAGCTCATTCTTTCATCCTCCTTCAACCTGCCGGTCTAATTCAGATGAGTTTACTGACTCCTCCCAGATGTTTGAGCATTGGGAACGTACTTTAAATATGCACTTGCCTTTTACAAGCTATGCTCCTGTGTTTGAGGATATTGCATGTTTACCCAGTGAACCCAATAATTGCAATGATATTCAAAGTGACATAGAGGAAACTATTTGATGACTAAAGAAATGAACATCCTGAGTTTTATTTTGGACTCTGAGCAGAGAAGGGTTTCATTTCTGTCTAAATTAGTAAAATACATAAGGCAGAAAAGTTACAGTATTTCTTTCTTCCTATTAGTTCATTACTTCCATTGTACAACACACAGTATGATATTTGTCAAGCAGTGGCAATTAAAATCACAAGTTCACAACCAATATAAATATATCTTCATTTGGATATTTGTACAATTGCCGTTTTTCAGTAGTGAAACAGATATTCAAGCAATACTCATTATTTAATCTCTTTTCTGTTTTCATGGCGTATTTCTTGAAAATTACGTCCAACTCTGAAAATTATTTTATTAACAGAATAAAGGTTTTGCCTCTATTTCAATCCGAACTGTCTTCAGCTTTTTTTTTTATTAAAGTCTGCTTGATGTCCTGCGTTTTGATAAAGTATATGATTGGATTTACAGCCGGAGGGAAAAGACTTTACAACAATACTAATAAAATACGAACGTCCAGACTGATATAGAAACCAACAGTATTAGTGACGTAAACAAAACATCTGGGTCAGAACGTGATGACAGTTGAGATTGTTGTGTTCGGTTATGCTTAAGGTGTGTAATCAAAATAATGTGTGACAAGCTTCTAATTAAATATTAAATATTCTACAAATATCCTTTTTAGTTTTAGTTTTCTAATGTTATTCTGCATCAATTGAGTAATTTAATATTGGTTTTATTTTTATTTGTATTGTGAAAATTGTATTGTTAAATGTCGATGATTTATGTACTAAGGACTTTCAACGGAAACAAGACCGCAAGGGCTTTTTTGAAATGCTCCTCTTAGACAGGATGTTTGACTTTATTTGTACTGTAATACATGCTACTGTGTGACTGTACTTGTACTCTATCATTCTATCTAATAAATATATTCATCATCATCATCATCATTTAACGCTTAATCTTCTGACATAAGACATGTGAGTACTAACATGAGCACAGAGCAGGTGATTCTGGAAGATTGTTTAACACAGTGCCTGGAATCTGGGAAGAAAGAGATGAGCCATTAAAATGAAAATAATGAAATGAATAAAATAAAATATGACTAATAGACTATATTTCCACCAGTGCTCTTCGTCTTAACCTTTTCTGTCAAAAGAAGAACGTGTCAAGTCAACACTTTAGATTAAAATAAAAATAAATGGAAACTTTGGACTCTCCAGTCTGCATGGCTGCAAAAGAGTACAGTATTTACTCTGTCACTGACAAACCGGTCCAACAGATGACAACCTGGAGGTAATTACATAAACAAACAACCGAACAAAGAAAGAAACACAAACATGAAGTCTATGAGGCTGACATTTGCCTCGAACGCACTGATAATGCAGATGAAGGACAGAAAGGCGGGGCGGGGCGGGGCAGCAACCTGGTCAGACGTCACTTTATTTTATTTCTTTAGTAAAAAAATAAAAATCCAAACCCGCGACTTTTGTTCCGGCAGAGCGCCACGTAGTATTTTTATTTTTGGTTTTTCTCCTTTTACGGCTTTAATAATGACGCGACCGTTACTGTGATGCGTCTGCCCGCTTCCACAGACGGAGCGCCTCCTCCTCGCTTTCTCTTCCGGGTACTGATGCTTCCATACCGCGGCACCAGGAGGATGTTGCTGACGCGCTGCTGTTTCAGACCCGTCGATCTGAGCTGGCTGCAGGATCCCACGAGTTCTGCACCCTTTTCTTGAGTTTTTGAATGCTTGATATGATGAATATTGTCGTAATAGCGTTGTTATTAAATATGGGGAGCCATGTGTCTATAATGTATAATGTGCGGTAAACAGAATATCTAGTGGAGGTAGGTCAGACTTTAGATGCTGATTAAACGAACAGATGTGTATCTGTATTTATTATATTGGTGTAGAATCTCGGTTTTGCGTCGGCTGACGTATGTCTGTGTGTGTGATTTACAGTGAAACTGTTCTTTATTCTTAGCTCAACTCTTGTGCTGTTTCAGACCGAGATGCTCCACGGCTCAAATATCCTGGGGCCCGAGAGGCCCCTGGTCATGAAGATGTCATTCACCTCCTGCGTTCAGGGTACTGTGTTCCTGCCTCTGGTCGGACTAATAACTTGTGTCTTCATATCCTCCGTTTTTCATTTTGATGAATCCACTGGAACACACTGCCAGGTAACAGTGGCAGGTGCCTCTTATTTTATTTTTTTTGTGCCACATTTCTGCACTAAATAATAGATCATTACCATGTGCTTCCAGGTCCCTAATTACCTGCCGTCTATCAGTGCCTCCATAAGTCTGAGTCCTGAGTGCCATATCTGGCGATTCTGCATTGGATTGCACTCAGCGCCAAGGTTCCTGGTTGCCTTTACCTACTTCAGATTTTACAAGACGCGGTTTGCCTCAAAGTTCCCAGAGAGTCCACTCAGCTGCTTGAACCTGGCCTTTTCTATTTCTGAGAACCTTGGCCTCCTGCTCCTCACATATGTATCATCCAGTGAAACATATTGTGAGTAATTTCGAAAAAAGTGACAGTTATAACATTGATTTGTTTATTACACACAGTAGTTATATTAAAGTAAGAAGCAATTGTCTTTTCTACCTTAAATTTCTCTCTTTGCTTTTACTCTTCAGTTGTGCATAAGGAAGGATTTGTCCTCTTCGTTATTAGTTCCCTCATCTACATGATGATAACGTGCCGTTTATGGAAGGCTATTAAGGAGTATTCTTTAAATCCTGATGTAAGAAACGCTGAATCCCACACACAGACTGAAATCACCCGGAAAACCTGAAATCAAGGCATTCTCTATAATTCATTAATATTTTTTTCCCCTCCTTTATACTGCAGGTTGCCAAATCTCACCACTGGAAAGTTCGTCTTTTCGGTCTCAATCTGTCTTTCTGTGCTTTTGCTGGCTTCTTCTATTGGAAACACAACATGTACTGTGAGTCAGGAAGTAAGTAAATCAGCTCTATTGTATTTACTTAACCTATAAGCAGGTGATAATTGTGCTCAACCATGTCTCCTATTTCCTTATTTTCACAGGTTACACACTTTTTGCTCTGTTTGAGTATCTCGTTGTTTTCTCCAACATGGCATTCCATCTCACAGCAGTGTGGGACTTCAAGAGCCGGGAGGTCTTGCTCATTTCCTCCTCTGAAGACAAAGACTTCTGACTAGAAACTCAAGGAATAAGTGCTGAATGTATAACCACTACCCATAATAACAGCCTTCATCTTGTTCAAGAGGAAGAGCTGGGTGGAGTTTTTTACCATACATGCCCGTGATGATAATAGCTCCAGAGTTGTGAGAGTAGAGGTCAGACGTGTTTGAAAAAGACATGCATCTGTGTTACTGTATGGTCCTTTCAGTTCAGTTCTGTGCAATGTCTGCCTGATGCATGGATGACCTTACCTAAATATGACTCTCCCTAAGCCCCATAAAGTTTTAATAATTGATCAAATGTAAATAAAAAGAGAATAATGTGTAGTTTGTGTTTCAAACTATAAATTAATCTCTGAAAAAATGACTTTATAAGCTACTTTTTTAATATATCAATCTTTTGACCTGCCACAAGAATGTACAGTAATGCATTTAAATGAAAATATCTCAAATCTGTGATTTTTCAGTGAGATTAAAAGGAGCCAAATTTTTTAATCGCTTGACAGCACAAAATGTTACCATATTTAGTTAATATTCCACTCCGTAGTATCACCAAAATGCATTACGACATAGAAATCTCTTCTGAATCCCACCCTGATTAAACAAGAACTGAATAAATGGTCACATTTTCTCTTGAAAATAACTTCCAGGGTTATGGCTTGTTTATTTTGTGTATTTGTCGTTTACTGATAAGATAGGCTTCCCAGCATCAGAGAGACAAACATGGTTGATTAAATTGTTCCAATATTGATGTTTCCTACTATTATTATATTGTAGATTGCAATATGCCATACTCATACATATACAATCCAACTCGGCAGTGACTTAGTGGGTTGGAACATGAGTTCGGAACCTGTTTTCAACGGTTCAAGTCCTGGCCCAGAAGAAAACACGGAGTGACTGGAAACACCAGTGACTGGTTACTGGAGAGGGCCCAGTGCCCTTGAGCGAGGCACTGACCTCAAATGCTCCGGGCACACCAATCATGGGTGCAATCCTGAATGAATTGCAGGCTTGTCCAGGGTGTACACTTCCTCTCGCCCAAAGACTGCTGGGATAGACTCCAGCACTAACTGTGAGCTGGTTATGGATATAGCGGTTAAGAACATTTATGACAAATTAATATATATTTTAAACAGCCTCCAATAACTAATGTGTTACTCTTTAATAGTAAGTTATTGATTATTGATACCAGGGCTATATATGAACAGTATCTCAATGTGACTAAATAATTATTTGTACTGTATGTAATTTCATATTTACATGTTTATTTGTCAACGTTTGACAAAGTCACTCACAAGGAAATGTTTATCATAGCCCATCCTTCACAGCAGGCAGCCTCCTGTAGAGTTCATTTGATGTAATTTTCCTTTAACCATATGACTCCTACAATTACAACAACCGCCTTGTCCTTTTTGTCTTTTTCTCAATAAATTTGCCAGACAATGCTCCGTATTTATTAATTTTGAATTTTCAACAGGTTTCTCTTTAACTACCCTTCTGGCGTATGCGTGGACTGGCTTTAACAATCCGGAAGATGGCAAACTACAGAAATGAAAAAAATATATTAAAAGTGATATAAATCAGAACTCTAGGGGGAGACACTTGTTGACGATGCGCAGGAGCCGTAGAAGAAGACGAGCACCTTGTCCACGTTCTGCGGTTTTTTGTTCAGTCGGTCGGGGGAGATCTTTAATGGGAGGCGGAGTTCACCGAGCCTCGACTCCGGGTGACCAGGCAGCTGCTGCAATGTTCACACGGGGCAGGAACTAACAACCTCCTGGCTCTGATACATGACAGGTAACTTTATCTGTTAGCATTAGGCTCTCAGTAACATTACAATGTAGCCTAGCTAAAACTACACTTAACGCCCCCTGTGTTACTTGCGGCGTCTTGCGGCTAGCTTATCGTCAATTGCATGAATGTTCCTCTGCAAAAAAAGAAAATGCAGGCAGTCGACACAAACATAGACTAAAAAATGATGAATGGTTATTTATGCCGGGGACATAAACTCACACCCCTCGTTTGTAGGATATCTCACTGCGTTTCCTCGTTAGCCGAGATATTTTGCTAGCTAATCAGGGTTTGTCGGACTTGCAGCCACTACTAGACGTACACGGACCAGACTGCTGTTACTTTCAGGAGTCTTGTTATTTTTTGTCATTTAAATGGGCTGGGTTTGCAGATATGCTACAAAAAAAATCCAAAGTTTAGATGAAAGGAGAAATATTTGAATGATTTATTGGCTGATTGAGCCCGCACGTTTATTCATTCACAGAGGAGAGCATGAAGTGTCTCGGGGATATTTATTCAACCACCTGTTCTAGATGTTTTCTTAGCTCGTGAGCTCGTGCCTTTCATTTATCAATGCTAATTTGTTAAGCTGTAACAAGAAATTAAGTAAATACCTCGTTGTGTTGTGTAAATGAAGGTTTTTATACTGTTCTCGTGAAGAATACTTCAAAATTCATGCGAGCATGACTAAAATGTAAATCTACTGAAATCAATCAACTTTCTTCTTTCAGTATTCACCAGTCATGGAGTTCAACACATTTGTGACCTTGTGGATATTTTGCTCGTATCTAGTTGGAGAAAGTTGGACTGAAAAAACACTGACACCAGATAATCAAATTGTTGAAAATGGGTTATCAGGTGAGTAATTTGCCATTGCCTTATTTTTTATAGCATTCCAGTTGCTTAACTGTCTGCTTGTGAAACTACTTCCTCAATATGTTTGTAGTTTGCTTTGTTCCATGACTCGAGCAGAAACTATGGGTGTAGCTGTGCTGAGAATCGTCCAGCTGGCATTCTCTTTTGCAACGTGTCCTTCAAACTCTAGATCAAGCAATCTATTTAAGCGTGAACGGGATGGTATAATGATTAATGGTTAATGATGAGCAGGGGTCGTTTAGGAATCAGGAATGGCCTGTGTTGTCAAATACCTCTCGTTACGTTTCTGTCGTTTCCCCTGCAGTGTGGCTTGTGTCTGGCAGGCAGTTAAAACGTGGTGCGGATTGTCTTTTTTCTTTCTTTTAGAAAACCAATAATAAGCAAATGTTGATGAGCGATAACTATCACATTTAATGCAGTGTACTGTGAAACCGGTAACCACTAGAATTCAATTTTGTCACACAGGAAATAGGACTGTGCCACCACATTAGGAAATAAACAGCAAACAGTTTTTGCACTTCCGCGTTTTTTATTTCCCCACAGTCTTTAAACTAGGTTAATACTTCTAGACACTTACACATAACAGATTTGAGTTCTCTGAGAAATGCCACTTAAATATGGGAATATTATATAACACTCGATGTGAGGTAAATCAGCTGGGTACGGTCAGTTGATTTATCTATATTGAGTGCTAAATATATTCATTAAATTACATTTGTACACATTGTTTACTGGCTTTTCCTTGATTTTTCTACTGCTAAAAAGCTTTTTATAGGGATGATTTCATGTTTTCTAGTAGCATTTGAGGCTAAATGGGTTATTTTGGGTCAGATAACGCTGTAAGAATACAGACATGGTGTCCCTCTTACCCGCTTCAGAGAAAGACTTGGTAAATAAATACTGAAGTTAATGACCGAAAACATAAAATACTTTTGCTTTTGTCAGTGGACTTTCAGAGGGATTATCAAACCATCACATTCAATACTGTTCATCTTTTACACATCATTCCAACATGTTTGGAGTTGGCCTTAAACTGGGCCTTTTTCCAGTAACTGGTTCCATTATCTTTTGTTAACAAAAGGCATAACTGTTTGATTAATATATTGAGATGTTTTTTTTACTTTCAGCACCACATTGTCAAACAGCTAACTCATAAAACTGGCTTCCTTTTATAATCTTTTATACAGTTTAACAGTGTGGTTGAACAGGAACCTTTATGACATTATGGTCATTAACATTTTGCATTTGAAGCACAATTTTACTTGTATGTGCAACGTGTCCCAACAGTGCCGAGCCATTACTGCGTGAGAGAGAATGCGTTCTCAACAGTGGTTGTCAAAGCTTGACTTGCTTTCTGAATGGCAGGAGCCCATACTAACTGATGCAATTATGGAGTGTGCACACAGTGACTTGCATAACACGAGCTCTTAAAAAAGGCTGGCTGCCTGGTATGTAAATAGCATTATCTAGTCCGGTGGTTTGGAAGCGAAGTGAGAAACCGTGCCATGTTCTGTTTGTGAAAGTACTGCAACTTTGAACGCTCTAACTTGGGTAACTGGCGTCCTGTGTTTAACATGTTAAAGGTGAATAATTGTGCGAGAGTTATTGCCTGTGGGGTATGTGGTTGTGCAGGTTCTGCATTCCTACGACTTACTGTTGTGTGGATGACATGGCGGGTTTGGAAATGTTCCCGTCGTGAATATATAAAACTAAAATGACTCTAAGCCAAAACCCACAGTGAGATATTTTGTTGAATAAAATACTAATTTACATAAGTGAAAGCCACGCAAGGAAGTGCATCTTTCTTTACGCGGCCTCTCACTCACTGTCTCCGTCCTCTTTTGTGGTTAAATGCACTGAGCTGGGTTTGACACGGTTCTTGCGTAACTTAATTCAACCAGGAACGTGTTGCCGTGGCAGAAAATGACACGTTTACACAAACAAGTGTGTGAGCTAAGACAGTAGCAGCACATGGAACTTAGAGGTTATACAAGACTAACCTAAAATACATTGAACGAATGTTCAAACCTTCAAGGGCAGTGTTCTTTTAAATTCACTTCGACCATCCTGCTTTAAGTGAAAGATCTACCTTTTTAATGGAGTGTTATGTATTATAGGTGGCGTACTGTACCCTGTCACAAAACTGCTGACTTTCATGCAGGATATGCAAAGCGAGGCTTCCTCTTGTGGGAGTGGTGGCATTATCTGTGATCTGCGGCAGAAGTGTTCGAATCCCTCAGGAAGGAGAGAGAAACCAGCGCATAGACCGGCTTTAGATAACTTGGAGAATTACATAATCATCTATTAGGAGAAAATATCCGATGATTATTAAAAATGAATTGTGGAGCCCCATATACCATGTTACTGATTAGTATTGAAGGTGAACTGCATTAAAATGAACAAGCGCATGTTTTCTGACACTACAGAAGCAGTGTAAAATCCAATTGAAAGATTTTTTAAAGTGCATTATTTAAAGTGTGCTCAACTTGTGACATGGGCAGTTTTTGGTCAACACTGGAGTTCTGACATTCATGGTTCTGGCTTCCTGGTAACGACTAAAAGGCCTTAAGTAAACACACGTTTGCCTTGAGAAATATGCACTGTAAAACATTTATGCTCTTCCAAGGAGCACAAAATGTTAAATGAACACGGTCACATTTATGACATCACATAATTAGTCAGAATTAAGAGTGTCATTTAAACTGAAATGAAAAACTGAGTAACGGCATTCCTGAGATTAACTTTAATATTGTAGGGACACCGTTTTTTTCAGTTTGTTGATTTCAGTTTTTAAATTAAACCAAAATGTTCTGTAACAACATTTCTCTTTGCTGTGAATAACTGCAGTAGTCAAGGAAGTGTGAATGTAATCTGACACAACTGGTGACTCATGCGTTTGACTCTTACCATTTCTTAACTTGACTCTGTTTCGCCACTAGATTTCTGTCGCATTGATGAGACACTGTGCAAGGATGAGAACAGCATTCTCAGCTACGAATCTATCGGAAGTATTCACAAGCAGATGGATGATGACGCAAACGGCAACGTGGACGTGGCAGAGACAGACGGTGTAAGTACCAGCCTAAAGATGTCTTCATCAACAGGAGTATGTTCTGCTTTGTGCAGTCGCTAAAGTGGCTTTCAATCAGTCAAATGGAGCTGCTTGCTGTTACCGTCGCGAACCTGTCATCTGATCGACAGGGTGGCATGCTAAGGTCTGGTAATATTAGATCTAGAATGACCGCAAGTTGTTCTGAGCAGGTTGAAGATTTGTTCTGTTCAGTGGGTGTTAAATTAAACAAACCCCACCAGTGTGGTTGTCGACACTGGTGTCGCTGCATTGATACAAACATGTAAAAATGGACAAAACTGTTGCGGCTTTAATTACACTTTATGGTTGTATTTTTGAAAAGCATAAGGATTAACATTTGCTGCGTAGTTTCAGTACACTGAACATAAATGTAAGCTCAATAGAACCAGGTGCAGCTCAGGTCCAGTTACAGCCGTTACATGCAAATCAGATGTTGAGTTTGTTGTTCTCAGACTTTGCACGCTTTGCACTTCCTGTAGCACATCGAGCTTTCATTACCATTATACTTCCGGTTACACGCTGTGGCCTCGAGGAGGCCTCCTGAAGTCTCATTTTGGTTTGATTCAGTTTGTGGCCTGTGGCTGAGGCCATCGGCGTCGCTGCTGCCGTGGTTTAAGAAGAGGTACTTGGCATGCAAATATCCTCAAGGCAAAGATGCAGGTGCATACAGTTTGTACTGACGTCTCTAAGAGCGTTGACCTAAGCAAGCAAGTTGATTAGCACTTAAAGTGAGTAGTCAGCCTTTCAGTTATCATGGCTTGATGAACATAAATATATTTTTGTAAATGCTCATACAAAAACATTTGTATGAGCCTTTCAAACATAAATGCCCAACGCCTTGGTCATGTTTTGTTGGTTCTGATCATTTTCAAAAGTCTCCTTCACCTGAAGTACAGACCATCTCTGTTGTGAAACCCACCTCCAAATCTGTCAACAGGTTGTTTTTAACAACCTGTTGACTAAGCTAAGCTTCATTGTTCTGCTCTGCTTAAATTCGCAGAGCCATGAGTTTTGGTGTTTCGTGGCATTTACTGTGTGATATGGCATCTCTACCCAGGGTTTCTGTTTTTAATAGCCATTTCAATGGTGCCTACCAGCACTTATAAAATTCACTAAAAACAAGTTTAATTTCTTTGATTAATTTTACTTAATCTGAAGGATAAAAATGAAGAAAGTTGCAGTTTAAATGAATGAAATGTTTTGAACATGAGAAACAAGGAAGTATTTTTCACATTTCTCACAGGAAATAAATAAATTAAAGGTCTCTCCATGTTTAAAAAAGGAGAAGGAAGAAGCTAATTTATGTTTACCTTGCTCTTTTATACATCTTAATTTTCTCACACGGCTCCTGTTTATTTTATCAAAGTACCGGCATTTGTCCAAATGAAAAACTCTTGATTCATCTGAGGTAATTATTTCTGGAAATAAAAGAATTACATTTAAGGGGAAGTTAACGAACACTTATGAAAGGCAGATTCTATATAACAAGTGCAAATATGCTTGTAATCTGACAGTTCCTGAGAGAAGATCTGAACTACCATGACCCAAAAGCCAAGCACAACAGCTTCCACGGTGACGACCAGTTCATCAGTGTGGAGGACTTGTGGAATGCGTGGAAGGGCTCTGAAGGTACTGCATTATTTTCCCCCTCTGGTGGCAGCAATGCCTGAACGAACAGATCTTCAGGCTTTCTTTATATTTTTGTATATTTTCGAAAGGTTCAGTTCAAACCTTATTCTCTACACTGTTTTCCCAAATAGTTGTCCTCTGCCCACACTGACAGGTATAAAGCACTCCTTTTTGACTTTGTCTGTTTGGACAGCAGTGCTTTTAAGTAGCGGATAAATAAAGATGATATTTCCATGTGACTGGATTCCACATCACACACACTTGACCTGGCCAGTCGTTCAGTGAAGAGGAAGGCGGGTGATTAGATCGCTTGTCGAGCAAAGTGCAGCCCGGTTATCAGCTCCTGCCAGTGGCAGAGCGGACGTCATTAAGCCTGTCAGCACAAAGTTAACGTCCATTCTCACCTCCTTCTGTTGGGCTGGGCTATCGTGTACTCTGAGAGAAGTACTCGTGAGATACATCTGGCTCTCAGGCCTTCTTCCATCCAGTCATTGAGCTCCCATTCTCGCTTTTTCATTCATATAAATGAAATAATTGTAACTGCGGATCGTTGATCGCTTCCTATTTTAGTGTTTAGTTTAGATTTCTGGTGTTTTTTGCTCAGGCATATGATCAGTTGGCCTGAGGTCAGCTGACGGAATTCTTGGGCCCCACCAACAATTTCTTCCCTTCCCTTCCTACTGGCTTTTATGTTGTGTAGGATGTCGGTGCTCAACTCTACAGGCTTCTTAGGATATTGTTTACTCAGCAAGGATATGAACACGTGTAAAGTAATCTGAATAAGGACACATTTATTGTTTCTTTTCAAAATAAAACATTGGAAGCACAGGAGACTGACAGACATTACTTGTACTCTGGCTGTACCTGTCGGTGATGGAGTCATCAGTACTGAATTCTGCAGCTATTAGATAAATGAGAATTGAGGCGTTTAACGGTATATTTTCTCCTTTTCTTATAGTGTATAACTGGACCGTGGATGAGGTGGTCGAATGGCTCATCACTTACGTGGAATTGCCACAATATGTGGATGTATTTCGCAAAATGCATTTTAATGGAAGTGTCATGCCAAGGTAAAAGATTTCAAGGACCTTTGTAGTAGATTTATAAAAGCATGCGTCTCTCCAGCAAAACATTGATGTTTATATAAGCGTAGTAATAATTTTTAACTCTCTGAAATCAAGTTTAATGCTTCAGTGAAAGCGATAAGTTGCGAGTTAAATCATAATTTGTCAAAAATAGCAGTTAGTGCATCAAATGACCATCGCTGTTTTAAATCTAATTGGGTGGATTTGGTGGATTACACCCGTTGCTCTTCCTTCCTGGTTCTTCCTTGTTTGAGTTGAGTGTCTGTTCTTTTACAGGCTCGCCATAAAGAACACCACTCTGACACACTCTATACTGAAGATTCTGGATCGCAGCCATGTGCAGAAGTTGCAGCTGAAGTCTTTGGACACGGTTCTGTTTGGAGCACCACTGAGTATGTGACGTTCTTTCGTGAAACACCCTGTTGAGAGATGAGGAAAAAGGATTCTGTTTTATTACCGGTACCCGTCATTGAAGTTTTAGATTTCGGTTTCAGTTTTCTTCCATGTAACAAAAGCGAGATGTTTCAGAACTGACACGTCAAAGTTTGGTGATGGGCCAAGGATTTTTTTAAAGGGTTTCTGATTAATGTTAACTGACTGGAAACATTAAGGAACTAGAATTAGAGGAGTCAAATCTCTTTCACAGTGTCGTCTCCCGTTAGTATTTTCATGTAGATACTGAACTTAGTTGCAGTTTGCAAAAACAGATTTGGAGATCGTTGTTTTTCCGAAGGAAACATTTTGTTTACTGTCCGTGTGTGTGTGTTGGATGTTCATCACTTACACCGACTTTTTGCCTAACCAGTTCAAACTTGAAAACCTGACAGACGGGGGGACTACACTTATCCGCCTAACACTGATGCAATAGTTTCATTGTTCCTCGGCACGTTATCCTGGGGAAATGTTGTCGGGTGATATTTGCATATTTATTGATGAACATGATCATCTCTTTGCCACTTTACTTATTTATTTACTTTTGTTTGCCTATCATTGGCATATTGGGAAGTGCTGTGTCAGTTTCACGCTGCTCTTCGTTCCAGACACACCACTTTATTCCACATTGTCAGTTATGAGGTCTTTCTTTCTCACCTTTTTTCTTTTTACTGCATCAAATACCATCACCATTGCTGGGGTGTGTCTCAGCTGCTTCGTTACATTCAGGGATTCGTCTTTTGAAGCTTAGTTGAAGATGTTTTAACGTTTGAAAGTTAGGGAAAAATCTGGACTTGAAAAACGCAAAGTATTAATAGTTGCTGGTTGCGTACTTGGAAGAGGACTGCTGATCAGAGCATATTTATGTAATCATTGATGAATGAAGATCAGGTAATGTGATGCACCTTTGCAGCAGACGTGTCTGTGTCTGGCATGTGTCTTTGTGGGTGTGTTTTGTTTGAGTCAAACCTGAAGGAATCCATGAATGAGCTTTGACAGTTGGCTTTGACAGCCTCTCAAAGCAGGGGCTCATTAGTAGTCACACCGGTATATAGCAGCAGCATTTTCAGACACATCTCACAGTGGGTGGCTGCTAACCGCCTAAGACAGTGTTATAATTAACCCAAACACATTTTAGTCCAGTGTTTGTGGTTGATTGTGTCACTTTATGCTGTCTTTTAGCTGTTTCTGAAAGACGATGAACGTGGCGTTTGAACATGTTTGTTATAAATGCTACTTGCATGTTATAATGACAGAAGGCAACCAGGGTTTCCTGTTTAAGACAGGTCGTGTTGCAAAGCAATAAATGGAGCCAGCAGCACAGCGGCAAAGCAGAATAAATTTATCTCACAGGTAAGGCACTGGATTTGAGTTGAAGCATGTTTGCCCAGACACAGTCGAGACCCAAGACAAGTGTTGCGGTCACAAATCCAAGTTCATTATCGTGGTGTAATTTTCGAGTTGTGTTTGTAGTGGTTGATCTGAATTTATCAGAACTAGCAAATGCAGCTGAAGCTTTTGTATTCATTCCTACATTCACTAGGAAAGAGGGAAGACCGGAGTCTGGCAATTCCTGTTTCTTGGTTCTGGTACAACATGCTTCGATGCTTATAAACCTGTGTCTGCTCTGGGCTTTATAACAAGTACAAGTGCACTTGAATGTACACAGGATCCTAAAAGATAATGTAACACAAGCTCGACTGTTTACCATTGTGTGAAACGGAGTGTGCTGTGGGGTGAAATTGTTTGGATTCATGCTGTTATTTGACTTGGCTCTATGTCAGTAGCCGTCAGTGGCACAGGAATGCGTTTGCAGGGAGCCATGATTAAGGTGTATTGTACTTCTGATTATATCTCAACAGAGATGGCCTGTGTTTTCTTTCCTTCTACTTTTACTTTATTTTTGTCTCATTCTCGAAAGTAGAAGTTATGGCTTTGACAGTGCAAGAAAAACGACTGAAATAGGCTCTATTAAGCTGGCTTTATTACAGTCTTCTGCGCTAGGCCCCTCTAACCCCAATCTGATTTCTATTTCTGTGAAACCACAACACTTGCAGTAGAACAAGCCTACATTCAAGCACGGGCTTACTCATCGTAGCAACACCTTCCTATGTCATGATCTTGATATTTATCTTCTAGTAAAAAATATTGTTTGATGTTTGTCAACTTGCCAAGAATGTAACCTGTTGTCATTGTTTTTCTCTCTCCATCAGTGAACAGACATAACCACTTGAAGGACTTCATGCTGGTCGTGTCAATAGTCATTGGTATGGGTGGCTGCTGGTTTGCCTTCATCCAGAACCGCTACTCTAAGGACCATATGAAGAAGATGATGAAGGACCTGGAGGGACTGCAGAGAGCTGAACAAAGTCTGCATGACCTTCAACAGAAGTGAGAACTTTTTTTTTTATGTTTTACAAGTGCTGCGTTATGCGCATTACTAGTCTCCTCATAAAACCTTTCATGCTACCATTGTTGACAATGTAGATTCTAAAGAGATGTTGTGAGCTCCCGTCGTTGGAGCATTACTCAATGGTTGGTTAGCTTAAAATAAGCTGAATGAGTCCGCATACTGCCCAGAGTTTAAATGCAAAAAAGCATGGTTAATATCACTTAAGTTTGATAAGTGATGGAGTGTAGCCTTTTTGACACAGAAAATACACAACAGCAACAAAAATAAATCCCTGCTCTACAAAGCCTGTTTAGTTTACACTGCACAATAGAAGCATGGAACAAGGCTGCATGGTGTGTAACACATCAGCAGTGTTTAATCGATCAATCAAACCACAGCTCCTCAAACCTTTGTCAGGCTGAGAAACGTGCTCATTTGGACTCTTCCTGTCCATCTTGACCTTTAAGTTATTTTATGTGCTGTATCGCACATGTTCTGTCCTAAGATATGACTCTTCATGGGACATCTACCATGTTCTCCTTTTTTGATTTAATGTTCACACATTCCATGTTTTATTATTTAATGACCCCTAAATCTGGTATTCATTCATTCATCTTCCAACCGCTTTGTCCGTTATCGGGTCGTGGGCGAAGCTGGATTCACCAATTCACCTAAGCTGCATGTTTTTGGTGGGAGGAAGCCGAAGAGAACAGGAGAGAGAGAACCCACGCAGACACGGGGAGAACATGCAAACTCCTCACAGAAAGGCCACAAGTCTGATTCGAACCCGCAACCTCCTTGCTGTGAGGCAACAGTGCTTACCACTGTAGTATCACGACAAATAATAGGATACCGTATATATATAAAATCCTACTATTTTTGTCAGGAATGCTCAGAATGTGCTTTGAAGAATCTTGTCTGATCTTATTCATTTAAAGGATAATGAAACGCATTAATCTCAGGTCCATTTAAAAACAGCTTGAACAGGATAAGGTGCTCTAGTGCACAGATGGTGCAACAAAATTGTCTTAAGTTGCATGACATTTGATATTTATGATCTCTAATTCTAAGTATTGCTGATTAAATCATGTGATGTGCTCTGTTGTAAATAAGTGCTGTTTAATAGTACACTGTATTGATTGTAGCTGCTTTATTCAAGGACACACACGCCATTAAAATCAAAATAATTTTGAAATAAAAAATCCGTCGGGTAAGAAGAAAGATTAAGAAATGGGGACAATAATTTTCAGTTTTTGAAATCGTATTCGAAGCTGACTTGAAAGCTAAAGAAGCAACTAAAGTGGAAAGTGTTCAGCCTCGGAGGATCCAGTATTTTGTTGGACTAAAAACATGGAATGACGCCGCATTCTGTAACTTAACATTCACAGAGTTCGGAGGCAGTGGCAGGCAATGATGAATGACTGCGTAACATTCCTGCCTCGATGCTCAGGGACATTAACCAAGGGATATGAGCGGCATGGTGAAATTTCAGCACTATTCCTCTTGCCCACACAAGATACTTTTGTATCTGCTGGCTGTTTTAGGAAACATAGTTTGAAACATGAGACAGTTTTCTCCCATTAACTAGACTCTAAGGGGGTTACCTGGTATCTCTGTCATCATACTTCATTCTAGTGTCTTGTTTGGGTATTTGTAATTTATATAATATATGAGATGCAGATGTCTAGTGGACAAGATCAATCGGGAGTGGAAAGTATTTCAGGTTTTGCCTGTTGAATACCAAACAAAAGCTTCCTTGACTGCTCCTATGAGGCCACTCTGTGTGTGTGTGTGTGTGTGTGTGTGTGTGTTGCCTGTGTCGCGTCATACTTGGAATAGCAGTGATACACACCTACCACTGCCAAATTTGGATTCATCTGTGATTTGTATTTATTTTATTTGTGCTGATCTCTTTTTGGTCAGTTGTGTGCTGCTGTGCCTTCACTAGGCTTATTTCTCGTGATCCGTCATGGATTATATGCATTCAACACAGTTAACATTTCTGTGCTCCAAATATAGTGCTGTTCACCCGTACTCGGCCTAATCGGAAATCATTATGGTTACTGTAGAAGAGAATGACATGGTGTGTGCCTCATAAATCAGGATAATTTCAGTATAAAGAGGATTTGCTCAACGTATGTTGAGCTTTTTCTACATGTAATCAAACAATGTTAAGTGGAAATCATTCAGGGCGTGAACCGACTGCCAAAATCAGATTTGGATCTGAGCTCTGGACCGGTCTGTATCGTATTCCCTTAAAGGCGTTCAAACTGAGAACTGTGGCCCTGGCCACGCATATCAAATGATATTCTTTGTCTGTGACTGGTACATGTTTTCTAAGCAGAGCTAGAAAGAGGGGGCATGTCCTCTATCGGTAGCCTTGCCTTTTCTTCCTGCTGCCAGCTGTTCTCTGCCCATACCTTCAAGCAGATCCCGTGACGGTATCAAGTATCCTGGTCCATCCGCAGCTTCCCTGTTGGGAGACAGTGGGAGGAGCCTGCCTGGAGCTGGATTTCCTGGTTGCTTTTTAACAACACTTTGTGACTCAGCCTCTGCTTCACCGTCGGGATATGGTGTTAGACATGCCTGCTTAACATGTCAGCTCTAGTGCCAATTTGTCCACATTTGGATCTGGGTGTGGTGTGTGGACAGTCATCCTGGACAGCCATTGGCGACAGGCTCAACAACATTGTTGGAGCATCATGTTATCTCTAAGACATTGAGTTTCCTCTTGCACAAAGCATTATTTAGGTCAGTAAGTTCAGTACAAATGAATAGATATTACACTTAAATACATTATTTTTATGCAATGCAGCATTTGGTGTCGTCTCTCTGGACGCTGCGGCGCTTTCGTATCTCAGAACGGTAGAGGTCAGGGTCGAAAGCATTAACAGGACAGCCCACCATCCACTTTTTCCATAGCTGGACCCCAGGATCACCTTTCATTTCTCTGCTTCATCTGCTACTCTGTTTGGACTGGTTGGAGGAGAGTGCTGCCCCCTACTGTCTGAAATCTACTACTGCTTCATGCAGTTCAATTTCCTGAGAAAATGGTACTATGTCTTTGTTTCCTATGAAAAAAAAAAAAAAAACATTAGCATAATTGTTTCCATGTTCATTGTATGCAGGCTGCAGATCGCACAGGAGGAGCACCGTACAGTGGAAGTGGAGAAGGTGACCCTGGAGCAGAAGCTGAGGGATGAGATCAACACAGCCAAACAGGAAGCCCACCGTCTGAGGGAGCTCCGGGAAGGCACGGAGAACGAACTGAGTCGCCAGAAGTATGCTGAAGAAGAGCTGGATCAGGTACCTGCAAACTCATACGTATGACATAGAGATGAATTGTGTCATCAGTCTGCTTTTAGAATGATGACATTCACGCAGTATAAATATACCCACTGCAGTCATTGCCCTTTAGGAATTTTGCGGTAAAAGCATAGCACAGCCCACGCAGGCTATCAAAGAACATGAACGTCACAGTGATCTTATTTAGACACTTTCATCACGTTAGTTTACGTAAAATGGTTTCCGCTTTAGTGTAACGCTGAGCTCTGAGTTTCATGGTCTTTGTATTCTGTGGTGGTTCTTTCCTTTGTTTTTGTTTTAGTTTTAGTTAGAATCAACGCAGTGAGTGATGCAAAATATGATGCAATTAATAAACTATTCTGAATAAATATCATTTAAACAGAATATTTTTTTCATTCTGTATTCAGATGAATATACTTTTTGTGCTATTTTGTTCTTTCATAAAGATTATGACTGTGTTGTGTGCTCATTTATCTTCCGTGTGTTGGCCCAGGTCCGCATGGCATTGAAGAAAGCGGAGAAGGAGCTGGAGTCTCGGAGCAGCTGGTCCCCCCCAGAGTCTCTCCAGAAGTGGCTGCAGCTCACCCACGAGGTGGAAGTGCAGTACTACAACATCAAGAAGCAAAACGCTGAACGGCAACTCCTGCTGGCCAAAGAAGGGGTATGCAGCCCTCGAAGGGAAGGGAAATGTAGCTGAGGAAATTGCTTTTAAACTAACTGTTTAACAAGAAAGAGACGCTATGCTTTAATGCAAGCCTGTGTAAAATATTCAAACCTTTGAAAATGGGTGTTTATTTAAGTTCAATAAAAAGTATTTAAAATAAAAATGAAAGGTAGCCTTGACTAAATAGCAATACGGTGAGATAAGTGTTCTTTTCTTCACAGGCAGAGAAGATAAAGAAAAAGAGGAACACTCTTTTTGGGACTTTCCATGTGGCTCACAGCTCCTCGCTGGATGACGTGGACCACAAGATACTGGCAGCAAAGTACGTCTGCGGTTTTGATTGTGTGATAGCACGTCGTTGTTGTTAAATGAGGCAGAGTGGATTTCATTCTCTGTTTATTCGAAGTTCCTCACTTTGAGTTTTCCTTCTCTCCACTCCTCTCTCATAGACAAGCTCTGGGCGAGGTGACGGCCGCTTTGAGGGAGAGGCTCAATCGCTGGCAGCAGATAGAGATTCTCACAGGTTTTACCATCGTCAATAACCCGGGCCTCCCTTCCTTGGCCTCATCCCTTAATCTCGATCCCACCTTCGTGGGCGGCAGAGCAACACCTCAGCACTTCATCATGACCGACGATATGGACGAGTTGGAGGAAGATATCGTCCCCGGAATTCTGCAATGTAAGAGTTCAACTGAATCCATCGGCCATTCGGTGGGGGTTAGCAAACGAGCCCCTAAACCCTCCAAGACCCTGGTTGGGAAATCCAAAAATCAGTCCTCGTGAGAATTTGGACCTTTCATGTTACACTTACCTGAGTTTGTCCTCGCAGCCTCCCTGCTGAGGTAGATGGCGAGGGGCACACATGTTTGTATTTGAAAGTTTGTATTGTATTTGTTCAATGTGCATTCTGTGAATTTATATTATTGTGTCTTTTTTGTTTGTTTTTTTACACATCTGGCTGCAGTTAAATTCCTATCATGTTGATTTTGGATTTAAGTGCTTACTTGACTCTCAGTCGATTATATAGACTGAAGACTCTTGTGTCTCATCTGGAAATTGAACTGTTAAAAATATACCTCTTGATAAGAACACGTTTTTTTTGTCTTTGTGTTTGCGTGTACAGACCGTTCTGAATGAATGTTTGGTCAAGCAGCTACAGCCGTAGGAAAAGTGCTAATGCTGGCAGATCCCACTCTGAATTATGTTCTATGTTGAATGTGAGATGCTAAAATACACAAAAAGATGGCCACCATTTCTCTGAGAATCTTTGTAATAATTGTTTTTATTCTAGAAAGCGTGGCTAAACGTGTCTGAACACAGTCTTTGCAGCCATGTTGTTACTTGCTGCCATAGCATTCTCTATTTGACTTCCCTTGGCAAGAAAAATGGTGTGATAGGTTCTGGTTTGACTCCAGCTGCAATAGTGAGTAAGTCTTTCGATCAACATTATGTGCACCCCTTGTCTCACTTCCCTCTCCCTCTGTCCACTGCCTTTTCTTTGGCATTTGGCTTCCACTGCTGTCTCAGCTGTCGGGTCAAACGGTCAGCCCGTGTGGAAATATCCTGTTTGGCCATTTGTTCATACCCCAGTCTCAGTTTGACTAAAAGCTACACCATGCCGTTATACTCTTTTTGGGATCGTACGCTGCGCATGGTCACTGCTGAATGGGAACATATTCCTTGCTTCATTTAAAAACACCCCTTGCCTCACATTACTTGCTTGCTCACAGCATTGTAAATCTAAATCTTGTCGCTACCTCGTGTATCGCTGCTTCGTGATTTCTCCGTTTATTCTCCATCTTCCGAATACAGGAGCTTGTAACAACCAGTTTTCATTTTTTGTTTGACTTGATAGTTTATATTTCCTTAAAGGAGAGATTAAATGGGAATGTTGTGTGTGTGTGTGTGGGGGGGGGGGGGGGGGGGGGGGGTTCTGATGCCACACAGGCTGAATTGGAATGTGAGCTAAACCTGGATAAACCTGAAGAGAAATGTCTCCCATCACCTGAGCATCTTCCCACCAAACTCCCGCTTTGTCCCCCGTTCTCCGTCACAGGTTCTTGACTATGCTGTCATTTTGTCCCCACAGCTCCCAGTATGATGTCCTTACGCCAGCGCCACATCGACCCCCATCTGGCCATGGGCTCACAGAGGTTGGTAGAGGGCTGCCTGTCAGTCGGGCAGCAGGGAGCGGGAACCCCACACCCATGCAGGTCGACGGCTCCCCTCAGACAGTCACGCAGCCACTCATTTGGGCAGCTCGACTATCTTCCTTTGCCTCACCTTTCCTCGGCTGTATCCCACCCTTCCATCGTCTGCGCCTCCACCTTGAACCTGAAGCCCCCTTCCTCCTTGTCCTCTTCTTCCTCCTGCTTGTCCAGCTCTGTGGATGGTGGTGTAGCCCCTCATTCCTCACATATACATCAAACCTCGTTTCAGCCCATGGATCCCATTCCTGATTTCACCTTCTCAGATGTCTCCAAAGCCAACTCCCCATGCAGCGACAGCATTGGGTACCCGTCTTTTTTCCAATTCTCCGCATGCATCGCATGAGCGAGGGTGTTTTCTTTTCCACCAGCTTCATTCTTTTCCTGTTTCAGTTGTAGGTGCCTATTTCTGTCCATCATTTTCCTACAACTTCATGCTGTCATCATGCGCTGTCCTTTTCATGCCTTCTATTGATGTGCTTTCATGTCTTTGCAGCAGATGAGACCTCACAGAATCAATGCATTTCTATTTCCTCTCTCAGGCCTCTGTCCACAAATGTACAGACACAAAGCTACTCATTCTCATCTGCATGTTTGACCTTAGACCCAAAGATTGTCTCAGGGTCACTAAAACACTGACATACTCTACAGACTTGTCAGTATAATTATTTTACAGAATGAGCCTCTCTGATTTAATTAATTTTCATTTTATTTTTAATTTAGTCATATTTTTTTTATTTTTGAGAGAGAAATGTCTGGATATGAATGGACAAGGCCTCGGTGTTCCTGATATTCTTTGCCTGCTCAACTAACAAGTGTGGAGTTCCAGTATCCAGGCTGCACCCAGTTTGTACAGGCATAGTATAGATAACCCCCAGCATGCAATGCTTTAGCTGTTGAACCATTGGTTTTTCCTCTAACTTGTCCCCCCCTCTCCCCTATAGGGACCTAAATTGCTCGGATTCCGACTCCTCTCTGTCCCTCTCCCAAGTCGGCGATCGACTTGCCGCCTACAGCTCCAAGGGTCACCTAATCAAGCCCGCCTCCCTCATGCACGGCCTCTCCAGTCGTGCAGACGATTCTGTCTCCCTGCACGCTCACACCCCCAACGGAGGCAACCGCAATCACGAAGTCAGTCCTGGAGAGTCCGTCCCCGATAGTCCCATTCTCATGAAGAACGTGTACAGGACGGACAAGTCGCCAAGCATGGGAGAGATCAACAGCCTTTCAGAATCTTCCCGCTCCTTTAGCCCCAATTCCACCGAACCAGACACGCCATCACCTACAAGTGGAGGGCAGCCAGGAGCCGTGGTGGCGAAGACCAGCACCCGCATCCCCCAACTGTCCTCCAAGAAAAGCCCATTGGAGGAGGACAGTGGCTCCACGGGAGAAGAAACGGATTCCACCGCCAGTCGCAAGAAACACACGTTCAAGATCTTCAAGAAACCGAGGAAATAAGGGCTACATGGACTTCAGGCTATCAGTGCTGTTGGACTGTATTTCTCTGGTCTGTTTTAGAAAAACAAATGAAAAAATAATGGCTAAAATATGGCACAAGTTTTTGCCATTGCATCTTTTTGTAGGTACAACACCTACTTGGGGAAAACTGCACTGGGGAGGCAATTTATCTGCTTGATTGGTTCATGCTGAATATGTGGGGAATGGTTAGATCTGTATATTAGAATGTAAAGTATTTATTCTGCAGGAGATTGTGTCGGTCTGAAAGGGAAACCTGTCTCCCCGTTTTCTTTTTCTACAATCTATAACATTCTGCATGTCTCCTTCACTTTTGTTTAATACTCGAATGCTCTCCGTGTTTGCTCGATTCTCGTCCTGGACCTATTTAGACAGCAGTTGATATTTATTTTCTGACCACCTACCCGACAAATTCAAAGTGAATTTCAGAGGATCACAGAACACAACCGTAGAACGCTTCGGCTGCTTTATTAGTGACTTTCTCTGACGTGAAATAATGTGTAGATGAAAGAAGACGAATCACAAGTTGCAACCTGAAGGAGATCATGTTGTACAGAAGGCAAATCTCCACGCAAAAAAAACGAGGACTGATCAGATTGCGTCTTTGGGCCTCTGTCTTTGTATTCAGGGTTCAGTGCATGTGACCTTCAGTGAAGTGTATGACTTTAAACATTGATGTTATTTAAATATCTTAACATATGTTGGTATATTTTTATTATGGATAAGTGTTACAAAACACATAAATACCAAAATGATAATGAAATCTACTTTCTATGTATACTGACTTACAAAATGAGAATATACATTTATTGCTATTCATCCCAGAACAAGATTTATTCAGCTTTTGTGTGTGTGTGTGATTTTTCTTTTTAGCCTTTTTTTTTTATATATTATGCACATGAAAATGCAACATTGGATAAATAACTGCAACATTTTCTCCAGATTATAAATCTGTTGAATTGGCCCCGTACTGAACTTGTATCCTGCTCCACTTGATTGTGGTGTTTCTGTTTTAGATCAAATTTAGATGGACATTCAAACATTTTACAGCAGTCTGTCAGTGAGGGACGAGTGCTTGCAAGGGCTATACATAAAGAGCTGTAACAACTTTTCACAGATTTAGCTCGACAATTGAAGCAAAAAAATAAAAAAACCTGTCAAAATGCCAATTTACTGTTTCATTCTGAGGCCTTTGTATTTGTAGCGGGTTTGGCTCTTACCCCAAACCACAGGATCGTTACAGACGGTATGAAATATAAGTCCTATAACGGCGTCTGCAGTGTGTTAAACTCTTGTGTTTACCACGAGAACATTGTGCCCTTTTTTAATTTTGGCAGCTTTGTTTGAACAAAGAACTATGCATCAGTAAACGTGGGAGAGAACTGAAGTAGGAAGGATGCTTATACAGTTCCAGACCACTGAACAACCAAAAAGTGCTGCAAAAGACAGTCGGCCTGCCCAAGCCTGATGATGTAACAGGTGATTTGTGTATATGGGTTCATGTTGAAATGTTTTCCTTTAGAAACCAGTTAAAATATTTACATTTTCTCCTGGTACTTTTTTAATGCGTCATTTGTATCTCTTTTTTGCATGAGCTGTAGATGGATTATGCCATCAGAATGTGCGTGTCTCTGTGTGTGTGTGTGTGGCGTTTGCCGCCAGTATAATGCACTGTATTGTTGATGCATGTCAACTGTTACAAAACCTACATTGGGTTCAAAGTGTGATTCAGCTTCAGCGCTTGACTCCTTGATCTCAAAGAGAAGCAAAGCTCTTTATTTTGGGCTCCTATTTATGAAAACAGACGGTATATTTGTAGAGAGGGGGAAAAAAACAACACCTTTTGCATCTTCTGTGATGGTCTATACTTTGATGGCACTCCTGCATGATAGCAATAAACTATTTTGAATGAAATTTGAGTTAATCTGTCATTTGCATCGCCTGCTGTACACGTCACACCTGCTTTATGGTGCTGCGTGTGTCTCATTGGACCAGAAACAAAGACTTAAAACATGTAAATGTCTCTTTGGTTGTATATTGTGTGTAACCCAGTTCTCAAAGCTCCACCTTACCTGCACTGAGCACACACAGTGACAAGGTGGGTGTTGGTGTAGTTAAATATTTACCTATGAGAGAAGGTCAAATAAGGTGGAGCAGGATGACACCCGGATCTTGAGGTTTACTGCTTGACGGCTTGGAAATCTTCGATGGGGATATTAATAGAATACTGCGTCAGCCATGGATTTGCAAACTCTACAGATACATGCGTGTGTGATGTTCTTAAGCATGCAGGTAGGCAAAGGTTTCACTTTGTGTTCTCTAATACTTGAGCTCTTCATGCTTCAGATGGATTACCGGCTGTGCGCTTGTCCCCTGTCCTCATGTAGGTGTTCTTATGTTCGGACCTGGTGACGCTCCTGAATCCTCCAGAGGAGCCGCTCCCAGAGCATCTTCTGAAAGTGCTCTACTCCTGTGATGAGCTTGCCATGGTTCAGCTGGACTGTGTTGTCTATTTCGACACTGGCATCATTTCCACCCTCCAGCTAAAACAGTGGAGCTGCGTCCCCGGCGACCCCAAAATAAGGACTGTGGAGCTGAAGCTGCCTGATTGGTTGGTGTATCAAAGTGATGGGATTATCCCTGACTCCCAGTGGGTGCTGAGTTGCATGCTGCTGGTGTCAGTCAGACACCGTGGATTTGATGACAGCGAGAGATCTATCGCGGCTCAGGATGTGGCGATGTTGCAGCTTAAGCCTTCTTTTAAGCGACCGCTGAAGCAGCATCTGCTGTGCATGTCCTGGAGCAAGCAGATGCTGCAGTTAATGCGCCGCCTTGCAAAGAAACAGTGCCCTTTTGAACAAGGTAGGGTCAAATAAGTTAGTATGTGATGGTACATATAATTTAAAAAAAAGCATTCTGTCAGAAACTCAAGCTCATTTAATATCAACTGTTCACATCATTCAGAAACGGTTCACTTCCTGTCTTCAATATTTGCTTCAACTGGAGAAACATTTGGCATCACAAAGTCTCTGGAGCCTTACGGCAGCGAGGTCCTGGAGTTTGCACGGGCTCACACCATCTCATATGCTTGGTAGGACAGCATAATCCAGTTTCTGTCGACTTTATTAAGGGCTGGCTAACCAGTGCGCTCTGTGGTTTTGACAGGGGTATGTTTTCCGTGTGGATATTTGTGAGCGGACCCTGCCAGAGAAGGTTATGTGGAGTGTTTCATCACGTAAACTCCCAAAATGACTACGCCACACCATCAGTGTTCCTCAAAAGTTCAGGTATGAGGCAGGTTGTCATGTCCTCCCTCACTACGTCCATGTATCTTCTCCTGGGTCGACCTCTAGCCCTGTTCCCTGGCAGTTCCATCCTCAGCATCCCTCTACCGATATCGTCCCTGTCTCTCCTCTGGACATGTCCAAATCATCGAAGTCTGGTCTCTCTGACCTTATCTGCAAAACGTTTAACCTTCACAGTCCCTCTTATTGTCTCAGTGACATTTTCCGTCTCTCGCTTCTCATGGACAGGCGAGCTGCACATCCAGGTGGAAGGGGACTCTAAAGCATCCACTGCATTCGTCTCCGCATTCAAAGTGCCAATGAGGCAGTGGTGCCAGATCAGTCTGGTGCTGGAAGGCCGAGAGGTGAGTAGCCTATTGTTGGCTTTAGAACATGTAAACAATGGTAAAGAAAATGAATGGCGTCATTCTTACGGCATCCAGGTGACCGTCTCCCTCGTGTGCTTTCACAATGAGCAACGGACGGTTCACACTATGGACCATATGTAAGTCTGTCTCTAACGACATCTCTGGGCTCTGTGAACGTAGGGAACAAAGATCCACTCAGGTGTTCTGTATCCTTCAGGCTGGGGCAGAACATGGAGCTGGATGACACAGACGGGAGTTTTGTAATTGGTGGACGGAATTACGTAGAAAGTGCTGAAGGCTATTTTGGACCCGCGGTTTATTACCGCAACAGAATACCACAGCACAGCACGGTAAGAGGCTCCTGTACAGTAACATACATCCCGGTGCACGGCTGTGGAGCTGGAGCCAGAGCTGTTGCTTCTGATGAGCAGCTGGAGAACGCATGGTGGCCTTAATGTGGGTGAATGGGTGAATGCGGGCTCATGATGTAAAGCGCTATGAGTGAGAAAGGAGTGTATTTACCTTGTGCATCGCTTTAATCCTTCAGTCAGTCACCATATTGACAGATATAGGCTTTTTAGTGCGCAGTATACTCCAGCCGAAAACACACCAGGAGCTACAAGTCAAGTCTGATCGCTTTTTCCCTGTCCTCCAGTCGGAAGTTGTTATTCCCGACGTTCTCAGGACTGTGAACCTGACAGGATGGCTGCAGGCCTGTCAAGCATTCCGCCTGGAGATGACTGTGAAAATCACCGGCTTCTCTCTCCAAGCCAAACCGAGGACAGAGTTAGGTAGTGGGCTGTTACATCCAGCAGATGGCGCTGAGGTCTCCTCAGCAGCAGAGGAGCTGATGGTGGAGTCAAACTGTCTGCCCTTTTACTTCAGGGACCTGTTTGGATGCTTTCTATGAGTGGATGGGAGAGGAACGATTGCCATCACAGGCACAGTGTGGGCTGTGGGAGGCGACTGTCCCAAAGAGAAGACAAGCTGCAAAGCTCGCCCAGATTTTGGCTCTCAAAAACGGTATAATGAAAATATTTGACGGTACTTATGAAGTACTGTTGCAATTACTGCGTTGTAGCCAATAATTGAAGGTTATACTGGGGATTTAACATGCAGTCAGGAACCATATTTAATAATAAGAAATTATTTAGTATTACTGTTGGTAAATACTAGTATTTCAATTGTATCAAGATTTAAAACAGGGTTTAAATGAAGGAATTTAGCTTCAACAGAGAGTACTTTATGAATTTGTCTACAATTCAAATATCGCCATTTTTTGTCTATTATAAAAACCTCCAATCAAATGTAAATATTTTACGTGAAAATACATTTAAATTGCCAAATGAATTGTTTTAGATGTCATTTGCATCATTTTAAGCACATATATATATATATTATATTTATATTTATTTATGGAAACTTTGAAACGTTGAAACTTTGGAATCACTGCTAAAAATAAAAATTTGATTTGTTGGTATGAAAAAAGTTTACTTGCGCAGCATGAATTTGTCATGCCTTCCCCACCCCTTCTCAGTATTATTCATGTTCTGCATCTGTCTTTTATTTTTTTGCACAAAGCACTGAAATGAGTTCACTCCCTGACTTGCAGGGGCAAGAGGAGTCAGCCTTCCCGCTGTGGGCAGAGCATTGTACTCCTTATCGCTTCATAAGCTGGACAGAGCAAGGAACGCTGGAGCGGTCAGCAGAATATTACCGCTGCTGCTCCAGGCCGGCTGTTTAGCTGATACCCGAGCTCTGCACATGTCGTCTGTGCTCTACAGCATCGGCCTGGGAGTCAAGAAACAGCCTGAGAAGGTGTGCACTGCTGGGTCAGCTGCCTGTGATGAGCCTGTCTGTTTTTGTTTTTCCTCTTCTCACATTGTCCTTATATGCCTGGCTCAGGCGTGGCTCCTGGCCCTACTGGCTGCACAGCAGGATGATCGATTAGCACTTTTACATCTGGGTCACCTGCATCACCAGGGCCTCCTTGGCCTCCCTGCAGACCCAGACCTGTCCTATGCTTACTATGCAAACATCGCCAAACAGACCATTGAAGACCGCCATAATCCCACATTAGAGCAGGTGATGTATTTAATTCTTACTGGAAGCTTTCATGTGTCACATTTGACATATCTTGGTAAATCCAAACATGATGCTCTTTATTATCGGTAAAGATGGTAATTTATTTTTTAAATTCTCTTCTGCTGCTAAATCTGTTTATTGGAGTCCCTGAAATAACTTTAACCCCTTAAATACATTATTAATAAAGATGATTTTATTTGTAGGTTATTACAAACATACTGTTTCTGATTAAAATGGAACACAGTGAATCAGAGAGGAGAATTTGCTGCAATATATTCTATGGAAACAAACTGTTGCTCCACTTATTATGGTTATTTTCTACATTTCCATCATGCATGAGTTTCATTTTGTCGCTACTTTCATTAAGAGAAAAAACAGAATATATATATATATTAATATCACAGTATTAACCAGTGATTTTCAAGGATGTACAATATCTGGACACTATGTGCCTTTTAATGAAAGAAGAGAAAGAATAACACATCGTCTTGCTTTCCTCTCTTTTATAGACTTTTGTTGAGGCTGTTTATTTAAATCGCGACGAGGAGTTAAGTCTCCAGACCAATGAAGACCATCATATCTTCCAATGGCTAAAGCTACAGGCACACAGGGGAGCCGCTGAAGCCGAGGTACAAGGAATACAAAAGTTCAGAGGGACCGGATGAAATGAAGTAAATTTCGTAAACTGCAAAATTCAAGCGCGTTGAGACGTCAGATTTGAGTTTTGTCTCTCAAAGTGCACTTTTGATCAGAAAAGACAAGCAACAAAGACGCAGTCTTATGATGTGTTTTAGCGAATAACGAACCTGTAACGCTCTTGCAGCAAACAATTGCTCGCCTGCTGTTCTGGGGTCAGCAGGGCGTGGCTCCAAACATCCAGGAGGCTGTGAAACACTATGAGAGGGGAGCTGTTCAGTGGGAGGACCTGGTGTCAATGTATGACTATGGCATAGTCCTCCTGCAGGTCAGAGTCACGCCTGATGCACAGAGATGAACCTTCAAAATGTCGAGAGTAAATATGTGAACACATTTTATTTAATTCTCCGTAGGGGCACGGGGTAGAAAAAAACGTTCCGAAAGCCATTTCTTTCCTGAGGAAAGCCATGGATCGGGTTTGTGAGCTTGAGTAGTAGCAATACTTCATTAGTCTTTTATTATCTCTACTGTGACATCAGGAGTTGCAGTTTTCACTCTTTGCATTGCCTGGTCTGATGTCTTGTCCCACAGGGTTCTGTTCCTGCTATGAACGCCCTGGGCTGGTACTATGAGCAGTTTGAACGGGACTATCGGCGGGCGGCGCAGCTGTGGGAGCAGGCGGACCTCCTCAAGAGTCCAGATGCTGCTCTGAATCTCGGTGTCATACATTCACAGGGTCTGTATCCAGGAAAGCCTGCTGACCAGGTGAGCCCAGGCCTGAATGCCCTCTCTGACGACCTGCCAGGATGCTTTCAGGCTAGTCATTGACGCGTGTCTCTCTGGCAGTTTGTGGCCTATCAGTACTACCTGAGGTCTGCAGAGCGAGGCCACATCAGGGGGGCAGTTCTCCTCGCTGAGATCTGGAACACTGGGATTCCCGGCCGCGTTGACAGACGCCCATCAGACGCTGTTTTGTGAGCTGCTTACATTTTTTTTCTTAACTTCCTTTGCTTGTTTTTTCTTCATGTAATGACTGAAATAACTTTTTTTATTTTGACTGCAGGAGGGCAAAGCAGGCGGCTGAGCAAAACGGCTACCTTGGCACTGTCTTGCGGAAAGCCTTGAACTCATATCTCAAAAATGACATGTAATAATTTTTTCTCTATTCACATCTGTCTTGATCAGTCGACCTGTTTCCTGCCTTCGTATAATTTTAACACCGTGACCATTCAACAGGTTCCACTCGCTGTTTTATTACACGATGGCTGCAGAGTCTGGGTACGCTGTGGCACAATTCAACGTGGCCTATCTATGTGAAAATAATGCGGTGGGTTACGTCCATATTAGCTGCATTGGGCCTGTTTCCTTTATGCATGTCATTTTTATATTTCTTTTCTTTGTGTCCACAGTTTGGTTTTCTGGATCCTGATTTTGCATTGAGCTGTATGTGGAAATATTACAACCTGACAGTACAAAGTCAAAATCCCAACCCTTATGGTAAATTACTATCCTCTAGGACTTCAGCATGTGGAGACTTGAGTGCCAACATTCACTCTGCACCCTTTATTATTCCTGTTTGTATCCCCAGCCTTGGTCAGGATGGGCGACCTGCTTTACGAGGGCCAAGGCCACAGGCAGAAAGACTTGCTTTCTGCAGCAGAGAAGTACGCCCAGGCAGCCCTGAGGAATGAGCCACAGGTCTGTTTATTTTGTACAAATGTCTAAGCCTGTGTTTATTTGTAATTGCAATCCCTGCATGGGTATATCTGTGTGTGTGTGTGTAAGCAACACTGTTCTTCCACAGGGATGGTACAACCTTGGCCTCCTTGCAGAGGAGGGTTTCAGGCTGCCACTGTCTGTACTAGTTCACCTCGGCCTTTCAGAGCTCTACATGTCAGACAACAGTTCGCTTCTAAGTGCTTTGTACAGAAGGTGTGTGTGTGTGTGTGTGTGTGTGTGTGTGTGTAGCAAGAATGCACAGAATTCTGTTTTTAGCATGAAGTTGTAATAAAATGTATTCCTTCTTGTAGATGCAGAGACTCAGAAGACAAAGACTCTTACTTGCCTTGCAGTCTTGCCCTCCTCAATGTATATCTTCGATCTTTCCAAACGGACCGCAGTGCTGCTATTCAGGTTAATAAGATATTCTCAGGACATGCAGTGATGTTTGATAATTGGGGTTTGATAATTGGGTGCAACACATATTTATTTATGTATTATTTTTATTATTATTATCATCAAGAAAAACTAAAGTAATCTTTACATTTATCAACATATTTTTTGCCCTATCTTTGCTTCATACTTGTCAGTCATTAACAACCTTGATCCCATAATTAATTTCAAATGAAATGCTTTTGTCTTTTATGCCTGTAAATGTGTTGCAACAGAATATTATTTTTTATAGTATTGTGTAGTTATAAATAAACCATCACAGTCCATTGTAGAACATGATAAATATATGCATTAATGCATGCATTATCAAAGTATAAAGTGTGGTCCCTTTAAATTGTGCATAAGCACAGCAACAAATTAATCCTCATAGAGACTTTTCACTCCGGTCAAAGTGCAGCAGCGTGTCGGCAGAGACTCAACCTTACAGCACTTTGCTTTGATGTAACATCTTTCTGACATTTCTGTTATGTTGTTTCCCACAGTTCTCCACTGCTGTTGCCATGGTGATTGCTCCGACAATATTTTTAATCATCTTCAATGTGTGCAGGAGACCTGTCCCTGTCCTGTCCTTCAACTAAAGTCAACACAGTGCAATATACTGAGGGACAAAGCAACAAAATATTACTTGTTGTTGAGTTTTATGTTTCCTATGGGATTAATGCACAAAAAATAAATGTCTGGTAGGATTTTTGTTGTTGTTGTTGTTGATGTTTTTAAGTTTCTTACTAATTCTGACTTTAGTAGCAGTCTTAAGGAATTCCTTATAGAGGCTTGAGCCATGCGGTTCACTCCTTCATCTTGAAGTTCTTTGAAGCCGTCAGAATTCATGACCACCACGTTACGCTTCTGAATTCTCTCCAAACAAGAATCAAACAGGTCATCCAGGCTGTTTCAATTAGGACACACATCGAGTTTACTGTGTGCTGATATTGTTTTATTTTCCTACCCACTGTTTAATAGTTCTTTAACAGGACAACTGAAAGTGTTATTGATCATAAATCTGCAAGCCTCGCAAGCAAGAAAAGAAGAGAGGGTCATTTATAAAAATTGCAGACCAAGGTGCCAACATGTAGCAATAATGATTTTGTTCCAGCCTGCTGGCATAGAGGATTCCATGGAAGGGAAAATAGCATCACATGAAGCCGGTTTACTTGATACAAGAGTGAATTCAATAGGAATGTTGTCTCCTGAAAAATCATTGCCCAGTTGACTTCAGATTATCTCCAGAATGCTGAATATCTTCGGTTGTACAATCGTTGAAATTACATGAGTGGAATTATTGCATTTTACGCAAGTGTGTGTGTACTGTGCATGTGTTCTGTGTCAAAAAGCATTAAAAAGGTTGCTAAACATGTATATTCATTTGAATTGTCTTTTGCATTTCTATTATGTGCTTAACACGCTTCTCCATAGGGTAAACACGATGTCAGAAAATCTCATAACTCATTGATCACCAAAAGAAATCAAGCAAGCAATTACAAACACTTCTCATGAGACCAAACCTCTTCAACGCTCGACATCTCATTAACCCCAGAAGATGAGTTTAATTGCTTTGTGTCTGTTGGAGGGAGTAATTCAGAATTAGAGGCTTATGATGTTAAGGATAAGATTTCAAAGATGCTCTTAAACGCGTTCTTTCGGTCCACGCTGTGGACCCGAATGCTATCAGGGTTTGCTGCAGAAATACTGCAGAAAGAAATACACCGAACACGTTCAAAAATGTGTGTGTTCACACTCGTTCCTATTACGTGTTGATGGACTGCAGGAACAAGATGGAACTGAACCAACACAGACTAAGTGCAAGACAGCAAGTGACACGCAATTAACAGTGCAATAGGGTTTTTATTTTTAATTATCATTATGCTGGAAATTGTTACCATGAGGCACTACCCATGTCGTACCATCACCATTTCACTTGAATACTTCCAGTCCATGAATTCCACACACGGCTTGTCGATTTGTAGAGCCACGAGTGTTATTTGTGCCGATAACAAGCATTTAGATTCTCGTGTTCTGGTCTGCGCATTCAAAGAAGCAGAATTTTAGTAAGCTGCTGCCAGAAGGCAACAACTTTCGAGCACCAGCCCTCTCTCTGCTTACCCTATTCTCATTTGTTTTGAGGAGTGCACATTTGGTTGTCCTAATCTGTGCATTAGAAGGAGCGGCGATTTGATTCCAGGAGGGAGTACCCTTCGGGAATCACCCACCTGCCTCTCAACCTGGTCTTGTGTGAGTGTGCATGTGTTTATTTATTTATTATTTGCCAAATGGAACAGAAGCAAGGGAGGCACCACTGTCCGGCCCACAGAAGAAGGTTCTTCCCTCTGTCCTAACAGAAACCAATGAAAACATAAACACCAGAAGTAAGACCACAAAAAGAGGAGAGAGCGCAAACAGCTGTCCCGTCCCTCTCTTAATTGTGAGTGCTGATCAGCCACACCTGTTGGGAAGGAGGCAGACCCAAAATGAGGGGCGGATCAGGCTGATAAGCCAGAGGCGCTGGTATGTAACATACATGCGGCAGCTACACTGCATATTTAAACACGCTCAGCTTTGTTCCCTTGAATAAGTTTTCTTCTGGCTTAGAGCCCAGGCTCCGAAGCAGAGTCGGTGTTTTCTGCCTCATGGGAGAAGCAGTGGATTTAAAGGTAACATGGAGTGTGACTCATGTTGTTTTTAGACAGCAGGTTGTTGAGTCCTGCGTCAGATTGTGTTCATGTGGATGATGTGTAATTATCTAAAGATTATTGCCCTGAGCTCTTCTCTGTTCCCGTCTTCCTGTCTTTGAGGGGAGTGACATGGATGAACAGGGTTTGCGATCGTCATGTCAACACACGATCGATATAAACCTAATGCTTGAGGCATTTAAATGCCTTTTACTGGTGGAGTCCAGAAACCAGAAGGTTGTTCTCTTTTACCAAGCAATGATTAAAAACCTCTGACATTTCTCAATGAAGCCGAATTGGTTGGATTTTTAATGGTTCCGATTCCGGTTTTGAGTCTGCGCTTTGATTTCACTACTTGATGATTCTTTGAAGGGCAGGGAAAACAGACCTCACACTTCTGTCACAGAAGACATCTTTATATAACTGATTCTTATATTCATCTCTTCATCATTTGACAGAGACACAATGGTGGTAACTCAGAAGTACTTGTTCTAATGCATCATTTAGTTTGACCACTTGTGATGGAAAAAAAGAACCCACCTTCTTCTTGAATGCATGTTTACAGATCTGATGACTAATAGATTCATATTAGATATTTTTAGATACTGATATTTTGAATTAAATCTCTCCCATCCCTGTAATTTCTTATTTTTCAAATGTTAAATTAAAATTTTTCAAGAAATAATGAAAATAATAATGAATACTAAGTGAACATCATAATAACTTGTTTCTCACACATACCTTTTCCACAGTATCCAATAGTGACAAGCAACCAGGGTGAAGTGGGGTGCAGAGCTGTCAGAGTGGGTGCAACTTCCTCCACCCTCCAGCTCTTTCTAATTTTCTGTGGTTGCTTACTGGATGCTCAGGGGCAAGGTAAGAAACAAATGATCTGCTTCTTCTTTGTGCACTTGCATGTCAGAGAACATGGATCAGGTCATGCTAGAACAAAGGTTCTAGGGTTCTAAGGTTCTAAGGCTGAAGATCAAGTTGGTGATCAGTGGCAAAGCAGTGAACTTCACTCCACCGTTGCTTGTGAATGACTGAGCTTGTTGCTCCTTAAATAACCATCATGACACTCTGACCTGATACCTGTGAGCCTGCTCACCAGTTCTTTCAAACTGTTCATTTAAGAATAGACATAGATTTGATCTACTTTCAGATCCCCTGATTTTATTTTATTACCTCTGCCAGGCAGCTAATGTGATTGGTGTTTTCTCTTTGTCTACTTTTAGCAGGATATGAGTGGATGGGTCACCAAAGATGGACCCTACATATCCTGATACATTTGGTGGAGGATTGTGCTCTCTATGAGCGCTTTGTTATTTTGAATTTACGATCTGCAGGAAAGAAAAGAGAAAACCATAGACGACAGGTTCTACTCCAGATTTAAATCTCACATCCTGTGACAAGGCCACTCTGCCCTCTGCTGTCAAAACTCTCCCCTGGATTCTGTCCCTTCCTGTGACGTTATTTTTAGCCTCACAGAAATGTTCATACTAATAAGTTACAAGGGATAAAAATGCACACACACACACACACACACACACACAGTGATAAGGGACATCAACAAGGTTAATACGCATGAACTGTGAGTAGTAGGTGTGTGTGTGGCCCTTATTAACCAGGCTTTGATTAATGGGTGAATGAATTTATTTTCTTTATTGAACAGCAGAGCACAAGAGCAGGTGGTCTGTTCAAAAAAGCTAACATTTACATGACATTTGCAAAATTGAGCTCATAATTGCTTTGCCTGATTTGAAAATACTTGCTCTGTTGTTCTTTCCATCGTTCCGTTGTCACCACTTGTGCAACAATTGTCCAAGTTTAGGATAGGAGTACCGGTACTTAAAAGCAGCAAAGCTGAACAAAAGCATTGGTCTTCATATTTTATTATAAACTACATTTTATTTTATTATGTAGCACAATCTCTAAACAGTGAATCACTGCCAGAATACACACGATTACAAATAGGATCAGTTGTATTTGCTGTCAGATTTACAGGCTATATCTGCATTATTATCTCCCGTTCAGTGAAAGTTCTCCTGAAATGTAGTCAAGGATAATGTTTTTCTTAGGATGGAGCAACTCTGTGTTTCTTTTAAAATTCTGTAGGCTATGCTGTGTTGATGTGAGGTGTAATATCTGAAGGAAGCTGAACCTCTCGAGGTGGTTCAGGGTTCTGATTGAGGAGGCCTGTAGGGCGCCTTCCTTCAGAGGTTCTCCAGTCGCATCCAACTGGGAGGAGACCCGGGGTAGACCCAGAGCTTGCTGGCTGTATTACAAATCTCATTGCACCTGGGAATGCCTCGGAATTCCCCAGGATGAAAGGAAAAGTGTTCCTGGGGATACTCTGCTCAACCTGCTGCAGCCGTGACTCGACCCCGGATTAGTGGAAGCAAATGGGGGAGTGAATGGATGTGTAGGTGCAACATTACCAGTGAAGAAGTCATCAAAGAGTTTAGTAAAAACTATTATACACAGAGATCCGTGTGAGGAGTATGAGCTCATTTTATTACTGTTCTCATTCTTCTTGTCAATATCGGCATTGTGCTAATTCCTAAAACGGAAAGACGTGGATGCTCTCGTTATGGCGTCGCATTAAATTGTCTCACAGCTCCCATTCATCCGTGCACGGCACGTATGCCAGGACATGTTCTTTGAGTAACCAATCGATGTGAATGACATGAAAGTAATTTCACCGATACACTGCATAACGCCAGTTACAGCACAAGGATGTAATGTTGGCACATTACATCCTTGTGTAATGTGCCAACAGACGACTCTGCTTTATCAGCGGCGGTGGACGCCTGCCAACCACCTTGCAGATTGATTATTTTCATTAACAAGAGTAAATGGATATTGAATATTTTGTGTAGCAGAATGACCCAGCAGTGGAAATGCTAATGTGTGTAAGTCCAGTGTTGAGAAGGCACAGTTTGACAGATGAGCTGATTCTATTAGGTGTCGCGTTATCCCTCAAACCTGCGAGTCAGAACATCGAGAGACTCATTACAAGGGCAATGGTCCTGCTTTCCAGCACCACCTTTTAGTACCGTTAATTCACCACATCGGTTTTCTGTGTTCAACAAACGGCAAACTGTTCGGTTTATCTTAATGACTGTCGGGACCCATGGAAACTGCTACGACCCTTCGCCATGCATCATGATGCTACATAACAATTGGAAGATTAAACTCCTCTTCACAGCTCTATGAAAGGACTTGTGCATAGTATGATCCTTTCTATAACGCCGATGCTTGCCTGCCAGAACAAATTCCTGCCAGCTCACTGTCTGCTTAAAGTAAACATGCTGATGCGGAGCAAACGCACCGGAGGGCTTAGATGGAGGCACGATACGACTGTGACTATCACGCCGTTTGTCACTGCAGGCATTTTGCTGCCGCCGACTCCTGAGGCAACGATCGAAACCTGGAGGGCATGGCAGACGATGGAGGAGGAAAGCGTGATGGCATAGAGTAGACGAAACGCTCTGTGATAAATGAGTGGGCGCCAGACCCAACGGACCCCACGATGATCTGAAGTGACAGAATACAACAAGTCGGAGTGTGAGTGAGAGCGCTTGCATATCTAACTTCCCGTCTGTCTTAATGCTTGAGACTGTTTTCATTATTGGCTCATCAATGGTAACACACCAATCCAGCTTTTCTTCACATCTCGCTGGTCGGCTTATTAAGGTCAAATGTATTACAACACTTAACATATCTTGTTATTTGATTGCAGTTTTTCTCTCCAACTCGCACTTCTTGTCACTGTGAAACACCGATTTGTCTTATCAAGTTTACACGCACATCTTTAACATTGTCTCCTTTGTGACAAATGCGACGGCGGTGAGGACTGATCGACTCACACTAGATGGCAGTATTGCTTTGCTTGAGCCCGATGCTTGTGGGTGGGAACAACTGCAGAAAGAAATAAAACCTGAAAATTATTTATGAAGCGACTACAAATATTGATTTTTAAATCAGTTGATGGGGTTTTGTGCTTTCCTAGTTTTTAATTGTTTCTGGGTAATGGATTGGCTTTGCAGTTTTTGCCTTTACATATATTTTTCCATTTTATTTATAGAATGTTGGAACAAAACATTTCCCTTAAGTTGAAGCGAAGCTATTCATTTTAGCAGGGTGGGTTTTTTGCATCCTGCAGACCTGTGAGGCGGCACGGTCTCTTTTATTAATGAAGGTCGGGAGTCTAAGTCATCTAAGAGTCATTAACCCAAACACGGTTGTTGTAGTCAATTGGAAATACCCCCCCCACCCAACACAGCAGGGTACAACCTTATTACAACACAAATGGCTTCTCGAAGCACTTCTTCTAAAAAGCACCATTTAGGGAGTTCATTTAGGATGCCTGGTTGCACGCCCTTATTTTGATAATCTTAGTGAGCACAAAAGACAAGAATTTCTGTGGCAACATTCATTCAAACAGAATATGGCTGCTGTGCTTCAGTTAGATTCTCCAATGTATAGGATGATGAAATATTACGGGCAGCTTTAAAAGGCATGGCACATCTACGACCCGGCACACAACAAGGGGAATGGTGTCCCAGTGGGCTTCGCCACAGTCACAGCCTGTGACGCCACACACACACACACACCAAGGGCCATTAAGTCTAACTATCTGGCTTTACGCTTCCCACTAGGAGCAACTCTTCTGCAACTAATATCACTCAAAGAATAACATTAATCCTTAAAGGGGGAACATTTTACAAGGTTGAGACCTTTAAGTTGTCTCCCTGGAGAACCACCGTGTAAAAGAGACACTGCATTTATGTAAATTTGTGTTTGACTTTTAGTTGACACTCAGAATAATTTGCACTTAGTGCAGCAGTCGAGATGGGATCCGATTCTGAGGTAAACAGAAGCACAAGGGAAGAGAGTGCGGCCTTTCTTGTAACTGGATGTAAAGGACTGCAAGCCAGAGTTGAAATCATCATAGCGGCCGCTGCTGAAATGATAAGTTAGCTGGGAGAACAGACTCATGACATTACTTTGTAGATGTTTAGACACTTTGAACCGGCTAAAACGATCTTCCGCAGTTGTCCAGCAATGATCGGATTTTTTGGATGACTCACTCGGTGGAAAAAATGTTGATATTTTCCTCTGCGAATCTTGAAGGAGCCTTTTTAAAGAATGAGGAATAACATTGCTGATAGCTGGTATTGATTCATTTCAACTTGGAGGCTGCACATTTTTGACAAAGACCCTTAATTACCAACTGCAACAAGGAGTTTGAGGGATGTGGCCTTTACCAGGCATCCCGTCTCTGTCATGTGCTATTGAGTTGCTGGAAAAGAAGGACTCGGTGGTCTAGAACTTGAGATTAACGGAGAATTCAAACCCCCGATGCTCACCAATGCAAGCTTGTTGTTGGAGCAGAAAGAATCTCAATGTCCTTGGAGCATTGGAACGTTTGTCCTCTGAGTGGATGGCGTTCTGGTAAGGGGTGTGGCTGCGTGATCGGGCTCATGCTTTGGCAGTAGCTGTGACACTGTTCTTCAAAATGACATCCGAGGGAGGGACCTTTCACCAAATGCATCACAGGCTCATCAAGTGTTGCAGCCTGCCCAGATTAATGGGGCTGAGAGCTGATTATGCAGGGCTGTACATCATGTCTGTCTAACTGCCTGCTGCTCTCCCCGCCTGTCAATGATCCGCCCTCCTCCAGCCTATCCTTCCATGGAAAGCCGACAAAAACTGACACTGTCACATTTAGAAAAAGGAACTCCCGTCGTTTACCCCCAGACTTGAGCAAAACGATGTGGTTTAGCAGTTTGTCATTTATCTGAGTGGGGATATTTCACCAAACAGGTACTTTATGTACTTTATACTCTCTTGTTAAGTTGTCTATCGTTTTATACACGTGGAACACTTGTTTCACTAAGTCATCATGATTACAACAATTGAGGAAATACTGGACTTGATCCTCCTCATTTTGTTTTTCTGTGTACATCACAGTTTTGCTACATTAAGGCCTTATTTCAAACATTTCTGTCCTTTTCTTTTCTCCTGGTTTTTGAGGATTTTCAGTATTTGTGTTACGTGAGTAGCCACTGAGGTGGAAACACTCTGTGTCTCTCCATTGGCCTTTTGTTCAAACAGGTGCCTCCGATTTATGAACTGCGCTGTGAAACTGTGTGCAGAGGGAGCGTATCTGAGGAGTCATTAGCAGAATGTCCTAGAATAAACGATACTTGTGCAAAAGCCCATAATCTACGGTCTGTGTGGCGCCGTTGTTTTAATTCGCAGCAGTTTCAGACTGTAAAGTTTAAATCCAGGTATGTTACTACTCCTAAGGCCTCAGCTGCTGAGCAGAGTTACCTGCGTGTGTAAATTATCTCCGTCACTGCACCCTGTGAGCCCAACCCCATGTGGGCAATGGATTAATCTTCCCAGCACATTATTGAATATGTTGCCTTGCTTGGGAGCAGCCGATAAATTGTGCACGTCACAATGGGCCCGCCTGCTTTCCGTAACCTTGGAATTTTGAAGAAAGCCTCACGTCTTTGAACGTAGCACTAGAGCATAAAACTATTTGCAGCATGGATAGGAAATGTTTGAGGACATTGAGGTGGAGTTGGGAGACAATCAGGGAAGGAGACGGAGAAAGGCAGACAGGTTCGTCATCTCAGGTGTCTCTTTACACTCATTAAGTCATCGGATGCAGGTATCTGCCCTTCCAAGAATGATTTTTAAATTGATCACTGTTGACTAAAAGCAATGATTACCGTAATAATAATAATAAAAAAAAAGATTTTACGTCTGCCTTGTGACACTTCAGTTTGACTTGGCTTTTCATTGGAATATTAACGTTGGTACAAAATCTACTGTCCTCTTGAAAACGTGAATGGTTGGTTATTAGCGGCTATCAACAGTCCACTGACATGAATTAGAGAGACAGTTAAATGTGATCTGAGTCTAAATTGCACAGTCGCTGTGATTATATCACACTTAGAAACAAATACAACTGGGTCAATAGATTTCATTTACATCACACGATCTTCCATGCATTTATTGTGGCAGTGTCACTATTCCATACGCTGCATTCATTTCACTGAATGCAGTGAGTTCATGAAAACCTTGAAAATGCTTTGTTTTTAATTTGATTTTCTTTGCCCATTCTTTCATTGGCTCTTGGCTCAGACATTCTTCATGTACGAGAATCACCATCAACATACTCTTGGATTGTTGAATGGATATTTGCAAGTAAAATGTTTGTGTATATCTGTCTGACTTGATCTGAGGCGTGCGGTATACAAATGCTTTTTGACTATTGCCAATAGGAGGCGCTTGCACACTGGCCACCATCTGTTTTTGTTTTTTTAAATACAAGCTCTTTTGAGTCTTTGGTCTTTAATCTGTATTCATGCGCCATCATATAGCCCTTTTTACTGCCTTTGTTTTACTCTCCACCGTAAAAGGTCAAATGCTGCATCATTTCATTGTCATTGTTTATTTTGTCACAACAGTTGTCAGTGGTTTATGGGGCTCACACAATAGTGATTCATTGTGTCATTGCATAGACACTGATGTTACAGCTTTACCTGAATAACATCAGCTAAATTAACTTTTTTGCTTCTTCCACTCCATCTTCGCTCTCTGTATTCCGCTTTCTTTGTTTTCACTCATTTACTTCTCACTCTGTCTTTGCTTCCTCAAATAACCCCCCCAACTCCCCATCCTGGCTACGCTCATGCAGTTTCATCCCCAGAGGTGAAGAGCAGACTCCTATAATTACCCAAGTGTCTGTGAAATGAATCATTGGGTGGCTGATTGAGCTGCTTGATGGGAAACATCCATCCTGAGCACTACGACTGAGTGTTCTCTGCCCTACATCCCATCTCTCTGCTGGTGCCCAGGGCTGGAACGTGTGCATGCTCAATGCCACTGCTCATCAAGGCAGGGTGTGGCCTGCATCCACGGCATGCTGAATAATAAAACCATAGATAGCTGACAGGAAACAAAGTAATCATTAAGACTGTTGGATAACCTTTGTACAGTGTAAACACAGGAAAAAAATGAGGGCCCACCTTTGAAGCTGTTGGAGCACTTCTGACGCTTTGCAGTGTTTCAGTAAAGGGCAAAATGATGATGTCTCAATGGCAGGATGCATCACCATCAAATAGCCAATGCACAAAGAAACTATGAAGCACATACTGTGATCATAGTATAATAATATGGCATTCTTGTTTGACCATTCGAGGAAAGAGGCACTCTGCTCAGACGTGATGGAGGCACTGACACTCCCTTTTTTTCTGGCAGCAACTCAGAGTTTCACAATTGGAATAAATTACCGGGAGCTTACCAAAAACTAGCCTTAAACCCCTTAAAATGTATAAGTTACATATATTTCAGTTTTTACTTGAGAGCGTCTCACTGTTATAGTGTGTACTACTGCATTTGACTTGCTGTTTGTACTCTGGTAAATACTGTTGTTTTGTTGAGACTGGCTCTTGAGCAGTGCAGTTAAATCCAGTGAGCTGCCAAATTAAGATGAGCTTTTATTGTCATTATGTTTCACACTTTTTACACTCCAAACACACAATGAAATTCCGTTTACACCCTAGTACAAGGCCGTCTTAAAACAACCACACACGTCACGCATATATGCATCGGAGCCCCAGCGCATGCGGAGAGGGAATAGGGTGAAGGCGCCGCCATGATTTGGGCGCACCTGGCGCAATTGGGGGGGCGGTGCCTTGCTCAAGGAAATTCCTTATTTCGTCTGGGCTGGGTCTTAAACCGGTGGGCTTTCCAGCCCAAAGCCCAACCTACTGAGCCACTGCCGCCCCATCTTCTAAGCTAAGGAGTAGCTATCAGGTTTAAATGTCTTAAACCTAAAATGTTCAGCTTCGGTGGGATGGCTTCACTTTCTTCACTCTGTCTTCACGTACACCTTTTGAATGTTCACAGTGCAAATTCAGACTGATGGGTTGCAAACACCAAAAGGCAGAATTTTGTTCATACACAAATGGAATACTCAACACATGGTCTCTCCCACAGTTGTTACTTACAGCTTGATGCTGCAGTGGAAACAGATGTCTCATTGGCCATATCAACTTTATCACAGATGAAGTTGGAGAAAACAGAAGGTGTTTTTAGCTCGAGGCTGAAGCAACCTCAGTGTTTACAATGGCTCGTATTCAACAGTTTCATTTGGCTCTGACGAGAAGAAGGCTTATAGGATCGTAAAATTCAGTCTGCTTCAAAAACCAGTGTATTTATGCACAGCTGGCAGAACGGATACCGAAGTACAAGTAGTCTAACATGCCGATTCCTGAATTTGTGTAAACATTGGGGTTTTTATTTTATTTAAATGTATTACAAGGATATTTCAACGGGTTCTTAGTCTTGCTTGTGAACCGAGACAGTCTATCATTAAGAGTTCGACGGTTTCAGCTCCTTATTTCAGTTGAAGTTTGCAATTCATTTCTTCAGTTGAAGAAATGATTAAGCTGCAGGATACAATATTTACTTGTTGGCTTTTTATTATGAATGTTTAAGTTTCTTATTTGTATAGCTACATATTTGGGGGATCTTTAAGCCTTTTATTTTCATTATGCTCACACGAGTACTGACAGACAATTTAGACTAAGAGTGATCAATCTAAATAAGTTGCATGAATTTGGTGGTGGGGGGAAGCCGGAGAGAACCCACGCCAACTTGTGGAGAAATGCAGAAATTAATCGAACCTGGATCCTTCCTGCTCTGAGGCAGTGCTACCCACTGCACCACCGTCCTGCCCCTCTTTCACTCACTAGTAAGACCATTTTGTGTTAGCCTGATCATTATGTCAGGATGTTTCAGAAATGCTAGTAATTCTGTTCAGAGAATCGCCCAGTCGACGCAAAGTGCCAGTTCTCTAATAAAATGCCGTTGAAGGACTTAATAAGGACACAAATGGACCCGTTTCCTCAGTCCATATGCACTGTTGATTGACATTGTCTCCAGTGATCCCATTTGTAAACTGTTGCCACTAAAGACATTAACCTTCAAGTCCCTTAAAAAGAAAAGAGGCATTTACATGAGGTTGTTGCCTTCTAAGAGATTTCTTTTCATAGATTGACAACAAGCTCATCCTCTGCAGAGACTACGGCCACTGCTCTAAAGTTGTTTTCCAATGAATAATAAAGAGAAGGGACACTTGCACAATTGACTAGTCAAAGTTCCTCCCCAGGACAGCCTGAGGACAGGCACCTAATAGATTGCAAAATACAAAGATTGAGCATGAAAAAATAGCAGTAGCACTTTGATGCATTCCATTTTCATCTTTCCTTTATTCCCATATTTAAAGAGCCGCTTGAATCGCAGCCTTGCCTGCAGGAGAATCCTCCCCTGATGCTGTGATTTGCCAGGTGTGTGGCGAGTAAACGTAGACGGGGCTTTATTTTCTGCCTGTAGCTCCTCAGTCATTCTTGACACAAATACATCCGTATTTTTTAACGGCTAAACAAACCAGTGCAACATTATGAAAGCCGACACTTAAGATTGTTTGAAATGATTCCTACATTCCGCATTTTAATGCATATCTTGTAGATTTAGTTGAGTTACTTTGAACAACCATAAACACTTTTGCTTGACAGGATGTATTCATGAGTTTGTTTATCAGCCACATGTGCTTTTTGTAACTTTGAAGCTTGTAACGTTGTATGTAGTTCTGGTAAGAGACCAAAATAAATAAATAAAAAAGTCGGAAAGATGGACATTTCAGGAAAGTTTGTATTTTCTTTCTCTGCATGTACTTTCTTATGCCTCCTTGGACTGTGTATTCAGAGTGCAGCATGAAATGATAACATTGCTTCCATTACATCAAGAGAAAGTCATTTAATGACACTTTCGTAGATGCCACAGCACAACTTCAGTCGTGTGTGTGTGTGTGTGTGTGCGTGCTCAGCAGTGCTCAGCTGGACACTCAAAGCTTTGGCTTGCTCTCTCAGAGCTCAGTACTCTCGTTGCTTTGATGCCGACTGTGTGCTTGCAAAGACGAAGAGAGATAGCAGGACAAACTGTGACAAACAGCCTCTTTCTGCTGATGGCATTAGACGTGGGAGTTTATGCTGAGGGGAGGATGAGTGCTGTGACAAAGTCAGTCGAACAGCGGCGAGTGGGACTGCATGGGCTCGATTGTTTAATTAGACTTTGCTTCATGGCGTGCCAAGCCGAATGAAAGGAAGAGGAAAAGGGGATTGAGGGAAGAAAACAACAACCCAGACATTCTATGCCAAACTCATTGTCCCAGACTGTGATGGGCTCATGAGATTCTGGTGAGTCGCTGATAGGGTTGTCATTGTCCTTGAGTTTGTGCTTCTGCTAAAAGCTGAGACTTTGCACACAATAGAGGTTTTCCTGTTTTCATTTTGTTTATATATGTGGCTTAAACCTGTTAGTCGAGTCACGCAGAGTGACATTCAGCATGACGAGAGAGATGCTAGATCTCCACTGATGCCCTTTGGGCTACGAGGGCCTAGTTTCTCCACTGCACCATCAGTTCCCTTAACTCTGCTGCTGCTTATTACAGTCTTTATTGTACATTAATTGACATCCTCCTAAGTCAAGTTTCATGTTAGTGGAGTTTGACTGGGCTCTTACAGACAATTTATTTTCTTTTTTATAAATTTATTGTTTTGATGAAAATTTACAACATCACACCTTACACACACATTCAAGAATGTTTCATGATTAGATAGGAGCAGATAGAAGAATTAAATTCTTATATTTGTCTGCCCCCACTTGAGCGCATGCTGCAATACACATTTGTGCATAATCCTATTTCTATTAAATGACAACATGCTTTCCATTTCCCATCACTCCTCAATGCAAATGCTGAAATGGGAATGAGGGACAGGGTGAACAATACAATGTATTTATACAGTAGGCTTTAATAATGTTAAAGGAGTCACCTGTTCAAGGATGAACATGCTTAGCCAGTATGAAAGAGGACGTGGAATAAAGTGACAGTCGTAGAGCAGTCAGTAGATGTGTTGTATGGTTATCATGTGCCAGTTAATAAATGTTCAGGCATATCAAACCCAGCAGTTTTCTTCTGTTATCTGAACAGCTGGAAAAGTCAGTGGTAAGAAATGAAAAGCAAACAATGCACCTTGACCTCTGTCAATCCACTGAACAGGAAGTACAGTGTCTTCCGTGCGGGGCACACAGTCTCTCTCCTCACTGGCCATTTGAGCAATCTCCCCTTGCCTATGTCTTCTGGATCCATCATCACTTGATTGCTCATTTTCTTATTGGTTGCTGATTGGTTGAGGTGATGGGAGCTTCTCGCTCACAGATCCAGAATACAACAACATAGCTGCACGTCAGTTAGTTCATGCATGTGTGATCATAACCAGTCGGTGCTGGTAGGTATGTGCTATTGACCATTAGTCCTGCATAGCAAATACACAGTCAAGTTGTTTGTGATATCATCATGACTTCTATCGCTCCATTAAACATTACTCTTTGAAAAGGCAGAGGATGTTTCCTACAGGCTTGTCCTGATGTACTGTAATTCATTCACCACACCTTATTTGCAGTGGGATTTCCGCCTGTCTGGAGGAATTGAAGGCGCCGTTTTCACTAACATCTGTTTGCTGTTGCTTGCTACTCTGGGTAATCCAGCGCATATGGAGCAGCATCCTGACAACCGTGTTGTCGTATTGTCTCCTGCATCTAGTGAGGATTATGACTCTCCAGTTGATATACCTGACCCTGGCACCTCCAACCGCGCATTTCAGCGTCAAGTCAGCCAGCCAGCACATCAGACTGAAGAATGATTGAACTCTCAAAATATTAAGGTCCTTCTTTTGATCCCAGCTTTTATCATTTATAGTATTTTCTTTTCTCATTTCCCACTTTCAAAGACTGCATTCAGCGAACATCTGTGCTTCTCACCAAAGCAGAAATATGATGGGAAATCTCAACATCACCTCCCATTTCAATTATTTTGTCCTTTTGGTGACATTATTTATATCCTCAGGAAGGACCATATATTATGTTTTTCATATGGATTCTGCTCTAAAACAAACAGAAGATATTGCTTATTGCCCCCCCCATGTTTAATGCATTATTTATGGAGTGTAATAAGTGCTTATGAGGCCCAACAAGGTATGTGTATTGTAACACCAAGTCCATTATCAGTTCTGTATCCATCATTTGACTAGCCAGTGTCTAATGCTCTAAGATGCTTGTAAAGATGGGCTGTAAATGCAGTTTGAAGTGTCACGGCCTGAGAGCATCAGTCCAGATTTATTGGAATTTTAATCGGAAAATGGTGGGAAAAAAATCTAATAAAACCCCACGGGCTGTTTTACCACAGCGGCACAGACTTATGACTTTTGTGGAAATGCACACTCAATAAGAGGTGAGTGGCACAGATTTGTGCGTTTGTCTGGAGGCTGTTGTAATTATGAGCTCCTATCACCCTGCTGAAACGGGGCAGACAGAGTGCCAGTCACATCCAGAATCACTTTGTTGTTGCCTTTTCTTTGACAGTCATACCCAGTCTTTTTCTTCAGTCTCTAATGCAAAAACATCAGCCTACTTGGCCTTGATTCAGAACTGCCAAAATACAAAACAGGACATTGTTGGAAAATCTTGTCATTTTTCTGTATGGCTGAAAACAAACTGCTCTACATACCATTTGGAAAATGGACTGGACCAGGCCAGCAAACCAAAGTTTAATTCAAGTATTTGAAGATACTTGCGAAGCTAACTTATTAACCATAATATTATATATATATATATGTATATATATAAATATGTGTGTATGTGTTTTCTATACTTTATATGCGAATTTAAACTAAAAAGATTGCTTCGTATTGGAGGCACCTGACATTTCAATAACAATGCCCCTCCCTTTGATACATTTCTTAACAATGACAACTGTAATTGTGAGAAACTGATATTTTAAATGCCAAGCCAGGAGTTTCATTAAAATGATGTCAGGCGCAATAATAAATATCTTTAATGTAGAAGTAAATGTGTTAAATAATGGCTTTAATTCAATTCATATCATTAGGTTCTCCTGTGGAATCCATTAAATTATTGATATTGGCATATACATCTTTTTTGTGAAGGATAAAATGAAGAAAATACCCATATATTTGTTAAGCATGATATGAAAGCATCAATTCTCAGCAGCGCACCTGTCAGAACAAGCCTTCTAGGGGCGAGTAAATACAAAAGATTACATTTTCACTCATAATCAATATTGGTCAATGACAGTGGTCCCCGTGTTTTTCATCCTGCTACTTGTCTGGAGAGAATGATATGTGTCTCTTTCCCAGTAAAGGGCCCTTTCAGTGACTTGGAGATGGAAATGGCATTTTTAACAAGTGGCCTGGGAGGCTATTGATTATAGTGTCATTTCTGAGGCTGCAGTTTTTATGCTTTGAGAGCATCTCCCTGCTTCCAAAGTTGTTGTGAAAGCAGAAATATTGAAATTGTGTCGACTGCTTTGTTGATGTTTTGTGTTGAGCATTTATTATATTTGTCGCGATGCCACTTGACTTTGTCAGGTCACATATTATAACATTAGTGCCCAGTCAAATGAGAATTATTCATTTTATTTTATCTGCCATTACTCAGGTTTTGAATTTAACACACTTACCTCAACTTATGCTTCATGTATGCTTTTGAAAATATGTGCTGCAATTGCTTCTTCATCAACCTGATGAAATTAGGAACTCCATTGTCTTTGTGCGTCATTTCTGCATTATAGCATTTGTGATATTTTAATGGATGAAGATATCATCAGAACATTGTCATCGTTATTACTCAGCTTCCAGTTGTCAGTTTACTTATTTTGGAGGAGCAGACATGTGTACGCAAGTCGGCGTCTTCCGACCAGCCAGGAGAGCATAAATATAATTCCTAAAATACAATGAAAACAAATTAATCCCTGTTTGTTTTAAAGGTGCTTGTATCATTAGTCATTTAATCGAATACGAATAATTTCCAATTGACGTCTGGATGTGTGTTTATCCTGACATAAATTAATTAAAACTGTTTCACCGCAGTGCAAATTGATAATGTTATGGGAGGGAACGCTAGATGTTTTCTTCCCGTAATGTGTATGTAGAAAACTCTTTAGCTCCTTTGTAAACTGACTACAGGCATAGCTCATTTTAAAACTTATTTCCCTGACGACAGCCTGTCCTGATTGCTCCCAAGGCTGCTGTACTGTATAATCGTGCAGCACTGACAGCGGCAGGCTGCTGCAAGACAGACGAGACTTTATTGCATTTTTATTGTCGATCCACAGTGGAATTTGGTTAGATGACTCTCTGTGACAAACATCACCTAAACAACAACGCTGAATTAAAGTAACAACAGCAAACATGACAAAAATGGGGTAAAAACAGGAGCAGGCTTTGGCGAGTTGGAGTTGGTCATGATTAAGAACCTTTGTGTGTTATATCTATGCAGCATTTACAGTATATCTTCAATGTAAGCGGTATTTGACTAAGCTAAAGTACAGTAATTAAAGACTTCCTGTGTCTGCACAGAAGCAGTGCGTCACTAGAGCAGACACACTGCTCGGGCTCAGTATGCAACAGATGCGTTTAGGTGCTGAATTAAGTGTAGGCCACCTGGCAGTGCTTTGGGCACAATGCACACTCGGTTCAGTCCTGAAATGGATTCATATCTGTTCTGCAAGACACATGAAAGACAGGAAAACACATCTCAAATGGTTTCGGTGTGGGTAGGGCTAAAGAGGCTGCTTCCACAAATACCTGGTTCGTCACATTTGTCACTTTATATTGTTATATATGTATTGTTGTCATAAGTGGAGAGAGATATTATGATAGTGTTGGGCTATGTGCTGGGAATTTTCAAAGCCTGATGGCTGCGTGTTTCAAGGGATGTTGTTTTTAGATTGCACATGAAAAGAGATTTGACAGAAATGGGCTTGAACGATTCTGAGTGCTGCGTGATTTCTATCCTCTAAAGTTTTTGTCATATTCGTCATCCAGGGAGAGCAAAGACGGCCTTCCAGTCAAACTGTCAAGAGTAAAAGCCATGATAATGTGCCTGTGACCAATTTATTTACATTTTTGGGAATTAGAAAATATGAAATAAGCTATAATGATGTATCGGACTAAGATGACAAAAGAATCAATCAATTGATGGATACAACGAAACAATAGGAACAGGTTACAGGACTGTTGTCCTTTTGTGTCATCCTTTCATCTCATTTGCTATTTTGTGATTTGTTTTTTTACATTCAGAAGCATTTCTGCTCAGTCCTTGGTTGTGAAATTACAGGTTTGTTTAGAAATAACAAAGCCAATGATGCAGTTAAAATACCTTTATTGATTACAGCATATCTGTAAATGGGGGTTGTCCCTCAGACGTTGAGATGGGATTACTTTTCTTTTTTGATTATGTAAATCCAGCCCATGGTATGGTGTTTGTCTGTGTTTCACACACAAGACAACAGTAAAAAAGTTGACAACCTTTTACACTAAAAGTGCAAACAAATCTTTCCAGCAGAAGCAGTCAAATACACTTTCTTTGACGCAAAACCAAGATCCCTCTTCTGCCCAGATGTGTTATCCCCAACCTGTCCACCAGATGTCCCTTGAGTCTCCCGCTTCTCACCTGTTCACAGCTGTGCAGTTAGTGAGCTTCCTATTCTCATCCCATCTCCTCCTGGCACCCTGCTTGGGCTAACTGTGGCAAAGGTTTGTGGAATAAAGTTAGCCCATAACCAAAGGAATCTGGATGTACTGAGCAGCTGATTTAATAAATGTTCATCTTAATATTGTTAGAGAGAGAGAGAGAGAGAGAGAGAGAGATACTAAGACTTGCCTGACTCATTGATCCTTTTCTCACTGATACTATTTATCTTGATCACGGCACTGAAATATCAATGTCCAAACTGTGCCGTGGATTAATAATTCCATGGTGCTGAAGGAACAGACGGCATTCTCGATTAATAGTTACAGCAAAAGCAGACAATTGAAACTCCCATTACTGTTTATTAGTAGCCACTCCAGCAGCATTTCCAACCAAAGGAGTAGAAATGTTGACTCACGTTTTGGATGCTGAGGATGGAACTGCCAGGGAACAGGGCTAGAGGTCAACCCAGGAGAAGATACATGGACGTAGTGGCTGGTGTTGGGGTGGACGATGCAAAGGACAGGGTGAAGTGGAGGAGGTGGGTTTGCTGTGGCGACCCCTCAGGGAACAAGCCGAGAGTACAGTGGTAGTAGTTTCCAGGGAGTGTGCAAATGTCAAAATACTGCAGTAATGTCCACTGGACTGGAGAATAGTGGACCCAGTGTTTCTCCAACAGTAGCCATCTTTAATGTCATAACCCTAACCCTAATCCTACCCCCCACACCAGGACCTCCACCATAAGGGCTGAGGCAACACTTGGCTTGCAAATCATGAGTCTGAGCACAAAATGCGTGAAACCGTCTGAGGGAAGCTCACCCGCACGCTTGCTGTCCTTACCGGGGTCTTAACCCGACTGCAGTTTGTCATCATAACTGACTTCACTGGGCTCATGCTCAGCCTCGATGGCATATAGCGCATTGGAGGAGAGTTGTTTTCACAGATGAATCGTGTTTACACTACAGCAGGAAGATGGCTGACAGTGTGCATGGCTTTCTGCTGATGCCAATTTATTGACCAGACTGGTCCATGGTGGCAGTGGATTTATGGAATGGGCACCTTCCGCGTTGTGTTCATGCTTTTGTGGCTCCATTCTCGGCTGTTGGAGGTTTTATTTTGGTCCATCGTAGTTGGAAGGTAAAAAAATGGACATTTTTTCTGTCAACGTTTGTTAAATGATTCTCATTGACCTGAGGGCACCTTGATATTGTTTAAATGCTTTCAGAGGCAACACTTTTCATTGTTCATTAATTACCTAATTGCGTGCCAACTGTCTCTGCTTCAAATGATGGCTTATGACCAAGAGGGCAATTCTCCCAGCTGGTGCCTGAAACCAACCCATTAATTTTTTGTCTCTTGGTTTTTTTTAGAGCATTGCTGTGAACCTGACTATTAGTGGCCCATTCAAAGCATATCACAGGTTTAGGTCTGTTTCCCAGGTTGTATACAGAAAGTTTTAATAATCTGAATAGTACTAGATGGTGGTTCATTGTTGGTTTAACAACCTGTGTATGGGGGAATTGTTTTTATGAAAAACCTCTTTGTGAGACAATACAAATATTCATTCTCGATCAGCAACAAACTGGCATTAGTAAATACTACATAGCATCCGTTTTGTTCTTATTCAGCCAAATAGCAAGAAAATGATTGCTGGTGGAGGAGAGAAATGAGCTCAAAGCAGACAAGTCCATAGCCCATCAACACTGTCCATAATACATTGACGTTTAATAAATGGAAATACTCATGGACAGATAAAGTTAGAATCGGCTTCAGAGCGTAAAACCTGAACCCATGAAAATGCATGAAACTTTGTGTTGACCTGTTCATTCGTTGTTATGGTCTACGATGCTTTGATCAATGATATAATAAGCAATATGTCAAGATGTGATTTTTTTGTGCGAGTCTTTTTGTTGTATGGTATAACATCCTCTATTATGTATAAATTATAGATTTAATCACACGTTCTCTTCTGATTCACTTTTGATTCTCTCGCGCGTAGAAAAAAAATACAATAATTGACAGTACGGGCTCAGCTACAACTTGATCACCACCATGTGTGAGATGATAATTACTGCTGTGTCCTCTGCTGCTACGTGTTGCTCATCAAAGCTGCTGAGCGTGGGGCCGGGCCGCAGCTGTACATGGGCGGCCATGTGCAGGGAGCCTCCTGTCCTCTCTCCTCGTTGACACATGAGCTCTGCTGGTGCCAGATGAGCTCTCACTGTCAGCCGGATGTAGGCCGCTCAATCCTCGTGAGTTCACCTGTCAGCCTGTGTTTCTGCTTTCCTTCTAAAGCGCCACTGACACGTCCTCTGTCCCTCTCCTCCTCCTCCTCCACTCCGCTGTCACTCTTTCTTCTCTCCTTCACCTCCTCACTGACTTATACGACCACTATAGGGTTAGCCTTACAGCTGCTTGCACAGTATCTTTATCTGCCTCATCTTTATTTCCATCCCGCTTTTCTCATCTCACTGCTGTTCTAAAGGCTTGTACCCCTTATTTGATGGTGGGTTAGCGGTTTTAGCACGCAGGACGGCTCAATGGTTTTTTCCATCCCTTCCTGTAATTTCTGGTGACAGAAATGAGTAACTAATGCCAATATGAATGCCATTGACTTCTCCTCCCCTGTCCAATTGGAAAGCTGCTGTTGCATCCATTTTGGGCAAACTATGATAAAAGTTGTGAAATCCATGAAACTGAATATATTTAAAACCATACATCTGCCTGAGACGAGTATTTGAACAACCAAGATATCAGCTTTGAGCACATTTGATAAATGTAAGCGCATCCTCTGTAGCAAAATAAAAAAGCAAGACACAATTTATATGGATTATAATTGTCGAGGCATTTAATCTGATTGTTATATCAACCTGCAGAATGAGAGATATATCATGAAATAAGAAATGCAGGAAGACAGATGCAACAGAAAATAATGAATGAAAAAGATAGATTATTCTCTTTTTGTAACGACAGTAAAATGTGCTCGTCAAATACACACACATCCACCTCTCCAATTGTTGCATCTCAAACCCATCTTCGATTTGCGACTTGTAGCTCGTTGTTAATGCTAATGATGTCCAGTATCAACGCAGACATTAAAGGTGATGGCTAGCCGGAGTGGACGTCTGTCCTGTATAAAACCCCACATACAGATGGGCCATTGAAGATTTAGTGATTAGTGAGTGGTCTTTTAAATGAGTGAGTGCCTAAAATGTGGAGATGCATAATCCACAGACGGCCATTTGGGCTGAAGTGTCAGAGAGGTGAGCGCTGATGTCGTGTCCATTTGGAAGACTGACAGTACAATCGGAAGAGTCTTAATCCCATCTGGTTGTCTCGTTCATCAAGGAAAGTATTATTGTTAAATGCTATCTATGTGCTATCTATGCTTCTGTTCGTCTACGCGCCGGCACATTTCTGTTAAGGAATTGGCTAACCTTCAAGGAAAGTGCTTTCAAAGGCCATGGGGTTTGAAAAGATCACAGTTTATCTGCTGTTCTTTCAGTTGTTTAGTTTGATGCTAATACAAGGAAATTAGTTTGAAGATTTTGCAGCTTTAATATTCTTGTTCGTATAGCAGAGTTCTCTGTACATCGCTTAGCTTCTACAACACATCCGCAGAAATGTGAACAGTTTTTGTTTTTTGGTTGATCGGGACCATAAACTTTCTGGAAACGGGCCCCGGTGTGATACCATTCTCTGTACAACTCCTCACTTCATTATTACCAATGGATTAAAATGTCCTATTTGATGTCTTCATGTAAAATACAGTTATATAGTTAAAATATTTGGTTTTTTTACCAATATGCAACGTGCGCTTCCTTGAGGACTGAGTGAATTTCCACCCACATGCAGGAGTCTTTCCGTATTCTTCTCTTGCATTAGAAGACTTTGCTGCGTTTCCTTCCATGTTACTGTCGACAGCTGTTGATCAAACAGAAGGAAACTGAGACAATTATTTTTTTTGTATTGCCTGCATGCTAACGTGTATGTGCATGTCTTCATGCATTCTTGTTGGGACAAATGTCCATTCCATTCCATTTACTTGCTCCACCTGCAATTTTAAGATGGGGAAAAAACTTTTTTCTGTTGAAAGTGACATTTCATTTTCATTTGGATTAATGAATACATTTTTCTGCCCAGATTGCCTTCCAGATTAATTCAGATTGTGGACATTAGCAGTGTTATTATCAAGGCTGAATGCAGCATATTGGCTGATGTGGAGTGGAGTTTTCTTCCTCGGCTCATTGAATCCGTCCAGGAAACTAACCCAACCCTGATAAGTAAATGCTAATTTTCTGGCGTGGTTGGATACCTTCCCTTCCACTGTAATGATCTTTCCACTCTGTTACAGTGGACTTCTTTCCACTGGCTGTCATTAATATTTCTAACTGCTTTGACCTCTCAACTCTGGACAAGACTGGGGTGCGGAAAACCTGTCTCTTTCCTTCTCAGGATTTAATAGAGATTTCTGCGCCTGTGGGTCTTGACCACATCTGTGAAGATAAATTCGTAATTCAAAATTGACTCACAGAATCCTTAATCACCAATATATACATTGCAGTGTGACACAAGACCTTGAATCACATTACATCCAACTACTCTCTCCATATCTCCCATGGTCCCATCCCCCCGTAATACAAGGCATTATTCTTTAGGCCCGAGCGCCTATCTAGGTGTATTTATTATTATATTTTAATAGTAAAAAGAAACAGTCATGGAAACATGGAGATACCTCTGTGCTGCATGTACGGATGCAGACTCGGGATGAGCCAAATATGTCAAGGCGACAAGCAATTTATCTCAAACATTCATATGCAGCCTGGACTCATTACCCGAGCATGTTGTGATAAATGTACTGCGGTCTGCTTTGTGTCTGGCAGTTTCTTACTGCCAATGGGATTTATAGACTACAACAATATATGTTTTTTTTGTATACTGATTTAATAATAAGTCTTACAATAAATAAACATATTTAAACCCATTTCCGTATTTTTAATTTCCTTTCTGCAACCTTCAAGTTGAACTCCTAAAAGCGAGCCGTCACCTCTGTCAGAACCGCGAGAGGTGGACAAGTCATGTCGTCTTTGGAACATTTTTAAATGCATCGTGAAGTTCCCGCCCCTAGCCGAGTGGCTGCCGCCCAGATTTAATGCCCAACCCTAATCCAGAGAGCAAAGGTCCCAACTCGGCATGTCAAGGGATGCTTTTCTCTCTACCTCTCTCCATTGCTCTCTCTCTCTATATGTCTTTGTGATGGGACTGGGGTCGGATATTATCATGCCTTTCTCTTGTGGACTTTGGATTCCCTGCAGACTTTTTTGATAGGTCAGTAGTTTGACCTTTTTGCTTCTTGGTGAAGGGAATGAATAGGACTTATGCAGTATATTAGGACTTTGTTTGACATTGCAATACCTTGCAGGCCGAAAATTCTCCAGCACGAGATAGTCAGCAGATGTTTCTGTTTGAACCTGGCATGTTCCAACATGACGTCGTTGGTCTTTCTTAAATCCATGGGATGGCCCCTCCCAAAACATGGTTGACTGAAGCTAAGCCCTAACACAAGCTAAATCAAAACTAGCTATTACTAATGACTGAAAAATGTAAAAAGCAAACAAAAGAATTGAAAAAAGAAACCATGTAGGTGCCAATTTATTTAATCCTATGACCTCTTCCCACTTCTTGAGTTACCGGTAATAGTTTTTCTAAGAATCTTTCTGTGGTTCTTAATATTAGATGTTATCCGCTCATATTCATATGTTCATAGATCATATTTATTTATACATTAACCTCTTTACAAAAACTCTCCAGTGAAAGGTTCACACAAGAGACATTGAGGCACATCAATTGACTGGCATAGAAAGGCAGGCAAACAGACAAGCACACAATGGGAAGGGATAATGAGACACGTGACATCGACCAGGGCAGGGCAACTAATCGCCATGACAGCAGAACACACAGGGGCAGGAAGTCTGAAGAGACGGAAAGAAATACAACAGAAACATGAAACAACGCAACAAGATGCGTCGGTTTTCAGCTTCGCTCTTAAAATGCAATATCCTGTTGATGGTACATTAGAAAGCAGAAGCTAGTTTGACAAAATCAACCTCACAACCCCTGCATGCATCACACACACGCACACGCACATGCACACTGTGCTGAGGTTACTGTAGGTCTTACACTTTTAGAACTGACAGTTGTAGAACTGCATATATCAGTCCGTGCAGCACTGTGAGAAATACTCCTACACCGTCCAACGCAGCAATGAACGAAACGCAGTCACTTAATTTCTTTGAGATGAAATATGTGCAAGCTTTGGTACCAGGCATTGGTTATACAACGCTGGACTCAGCCCTTCATCCTCATACACACACATGTGTTCCAACAAATTCTGTCATTCAGCTTTGCCCAGCCTTCAACTCCATGCTTTGCACCTCATTACTAAAGTGAACTGTTTTACTTTGTCTTTGTTGCTGTGCATCCAACTTTGGCAGTTGGTGTTGAAAACGGCTGTGTGTCTGAATCTAGTGCCAATCCAGCGAACGATATCTGTCGTGGCTGACCTTCTGCTGCTGATTTAAATACATAGCAGAGTCAATCGGCACAGCAATAACCTGAGAGCCAATATATTTATCAACAGCAAAATATGGATGAAGACTCGAAGGTTTCTGGTGTTTATCAGTCAGACGTAAAGATTTTCTTTTGCACCACTCTCTGAAAAGCAGACACATTTTCAATATACCCCCCCCGTATGTGAGAATAATAAAGAGTTGTGGGCCGCATTCTCTTCCCTAGATGAAAAGTGATCCTATTTTCTGGTCGAGAACAAAAGAGTGCAGAGGAAGCGGAATATCATTATGGAAACACCTGACTTCAGACTGAGTGCATTTATTTCCTGCTGTTTCTTTTGCGTAGTCATTTTTTTGAACTGGATATGGGGGGGTAGATTTCATATTGCTTGGCTCATTGTGCTCATTCAATTTGCAGTGATCAACTGTGTTACTGAAATGGAGGGATGAACTGTAGGCTTGGATAACCTGGCAGCTCTCATAAAGCCTGAGGGGGCCTCCGGTCTACCTGGAAGTGTCTAAGAGATGATGTGATTGTTGCTGATGATACGAGATAATGCATGTGTATAATTTTCAATCTGCTGGCTGGCTCTCCTGCTCCTCTGTATGTAACTGGGGATCACACCTTAAAACCATCAATTTCATTGAACAGCACCCCCGAAACCTTTGACGTGTGTTTTTATGAGAGCTTCTGCACATCCCAGATGACCTTTTGGTATTTGTGCCACAGTTATTTTGTGTTTTATAAAAAATGACTCAATTTAAGATGAGAAAATAGAGAAAACAAGTTTGTATATGCATTGTGACTGACTGCTCAACACTCTAGTGGCTAACAAATGTTCGGTATTCAAATGGAGAGTCTGAAGCTACACTGGAATAATAATTTATGTCTGGCGGAGCATCAACCACAGATAATTCTAAGCCTATTTCTAACCTTTCTATGCCATTGCCTATTCTGGTTCTACTTGATGTGCCAGCTCATGTTAGGTGCACAACTATGCGGTGCTATAAGTCACAACGTGACTATTATTGTTATTTTATGCTACATGCTGCACGATTGCACTGAGGAACATTCCTAGTTTGTGAATCCTTTCACTGACAATGGCAAATAGATTCTGATTACATATTTAAATGACAAAATGTAAAGGATTTAATAAGCTTATTAAATGTGAAGCAAATTTTTGCTGTTTTATTTTCCTCAAATGGAAAACTGCCTGCAGAAAAGCTGATGCCAAATCCGAGTCGAGTTGAGTCAAGTAGTGTCCGTAGTAGAAGCCATGGCTTTGAACTTGGATCCAGATCATACTCGGAACAGGGATAACTGATTTATAATCAGTGCATCTTAACTAATTAAACAACATGGGTTTGGTGAGATGGCACTGATTCAGAATGGCCCAATCAAATAACAGCACTGAGTTGAGAGAGCTAGAATATGATTACTGAAATAAACCAAATGATGGCATATCTGTGATTATCTGGATTAAATAAATAAGTGTAAATGACTGTATCATGTTATTGAAAGTATTGTCAAGCCTCTCGTGTTGACATCATCTTCTTTACTTCAAGTCTCTCTTACAAATCAATCAGGTGCAGACATTTAGACGAGTTCTGAATGAGTGGTAGAGTTTTTATTGTGTTTTTTAGAAGTGAGGGAGACACTGTTAGAGTTTAGAGCTGTTGAACCGATTTTTCAATTGTTACTGGAGAGGACAGTTGTTCCGAGCCAGTTGTTCATGAGCCAAAATGCGACTGGGTTTAGTATAATGTGTTACTAAACCATGCAGTTGTGTGCTGTGCTGTGTTGATTTTTATTGTTGTATTCTCTGCTTCCTTAATTTCCCGAGACACTTGAATAGAAACGTAAAGATGACATGAAAAAGTAACATTATTTTAACTTTCATTTTTCACAAGTTAATACAAAGGGTGTCAGACATGTTCTTGATACTAACCTGTTGCGCTTTGTCACACATCATACCCCATAGCGTCTTGATCCTGTTCAAAAACAATGCTCATCATCAAAATGCTCGCCCACGGTACAGTGATTCTGCTAGGAATGCTTTGCAAAAACTGACCGATGCCATTGAGCATTAAACCATCACTTGTGACGTTAGATCTTTGTCGAAAGAGCAACTTGCCCACACTTGTAATGCCTTTTCACTCATGATATCACACAATATGTCTGTGACATTATGTCCAGAATTCAAAGCTATGATCCCATGAATACAATTTTGTCACTTCCAATTCCAGGTGTTAAAAAGAAAAGCTCTTTAGTCTGAAGTTGGACAAGGGACCGACGAGTAAAGAGATAAAAGGAAAGCTCAGCATACAATGCCTCCGAGATGGAGGAAAGCCTCAGGCAAGAGCCCCACTGCCACCAGAATACCATATAACTATGACACTGTGGCTTTTTAGCACCTGCTTTCCAGTTTGCAATGCTCTATTAGGCAAAATGTCCATCTGCCTATATATTCAGAATGCACTATAGAGGTTATTAAAATGCCCTTGGCAAAAGGGGTTTAGCTCTGTGGGGCAAGCATCTTCATAAATCCTAGCAGAGGCAGTTTTATGACACGTTGTAAATAGAAGCCCCTGCCATATTTTATGACGGCTATCACTAACTCATTCTGATTCGCATTGCCTCTCTGTTCTCTGACTTGCAGGACGATATGCACACATTCTGTGCACAAGTTTACATGATAAAAAGCGTTGATTAGAAAGGAATTCACCCACGGTGGAATTTAATGCTACCATCGTCTTGCAACACACGTTGGACACACAATTACTGTTTTCATGTACATTAAATCAAACCCATCCTGTTTCTGAAGGTTAACTTATGAAATTACCTACGGATGTCTGTACCAGCAGTTTGATCTGAGAACTGTTTGGTACAGCATGTTCTGGAGCCACAGAACACAATGCATGTTTGATTTGTTTCCAGAATTACGTCTTCCATTGTATTTAAAGGACTCATCTGCACTTGCCTTTCAGACATGCAGTACATTTAGAAATAGGGAAATTTTAGCAATTGAATTGTCCAGGGTAGGTAATGCAATGCTGTAAATTGGATTTTTGTGAGACGTGTGATCACAATTTTACTGGTGTTTTTCAAAATGTCAATTGTGTTTTATGTGATCATCATTTCAAATTCTCACAGTAATCCCTGACTTCACAGAGCAGACAGTCATGTGTACATTCCAGTTGTATTTCCCTTTCTCCAGCATGGCTTGTTTCGAATTGGCTGACGGAGCACTAATGTGCTTATCATCTTTAACATTTTGGCTGCTAGGAGCCATGGGCAGTAATGTTCTTCTTAAATATGCCACTCTGTTGACGATAAAACATGATTGGTATTTTGTGAGAAGATTATAATCTAAAGACTGAGCTGACATAGCTGTCCTGGCTTTTATGTTTGCTGCAGTAACATTTGTGACCCCCCCCCCCCCCCCCAAAAAAAAGAGAAAAAGCATCACTCAGCAGCAAATAAAAGGAATATCCCACCATGGATTATTTGGTTGAACGTTGCAGGGCTCTGATTGTGGTTAATTATAATTAGAATGTTAATCATTACCCAGAGATTAGCACAGCAGGAGAAATAATCATTTCACAGCCGCACAACAGTCATTTCAAAGAGACAAACAACCAAATCTACTCCATTATAGACTTCCAAACTACACCCCAGTTCTGTGCTGGGACACACATGGGTGGAGTGAATGAGTTTGGATGGTTGGATTAGGAATGCTGGGAGCAAGTAGATTATCCAGTATCTGGGCAGACAGATGCGCAGAGGGGAAAAGGACTACACAAAAGAGCCAGATCTCCATCAGGGGATCAATTCATGGTGCTCACTGTCACTTCCTGTGGAAAAAAAAGCAAATTTCATGGTGTGTTTTCAAGAGGTCGGCGTCTGAAAAACATCAAGAAGATTTGCTCTTCTCTCCGTCTCCCCTCTCTCCACTCACACATTTTTTTTTCTTTCTGATCCACACTTGAGCTATTTCCACCATGCTTGCGAGATGTAGGATGTAACAGCAAACATGCTTCTGTCTTCACCTGAACACATGCAAGCGCTACACGACACAAACATATGCATGCTGTGATCTATATTTGCTCACTATCGTGAATGCGTACGTGTCATTTTTTTTAAGGGGTTTAACCAGTAAGAGCTGCCTGGAATGAGTGTTGCTGTTGGCTGAGTTTCTCAGCCCGGGGCCCCCTTGCCTCGCTCCCCCATTTTGCCCAGTAGTGCTTCATTCTTATCGCTGTCCTGCACCCCATCGCTGCTGAAGCTGGGCTCTTCTCCTGCTTGACCACATTTATCCAAGGGGCTCTTGTCTGGGGGTGATAAGCTGTCAGACTTACCAGTGTGGATGCAGGGTTTCCCACAGCCCCTCCACTTTACTCTAGTCTACTCCCCCCACGATAGTAATGACTGTTTTGGTGACAGTCGACAACACCGTGACTTACCTACAATGCACTGCACTAGTTTGGCTCTAACTTCTTCCTCTAATTCCTTCTTTTTCTCATTGGTCCGCGGAGGGGGCACAATGTGTTCTGCAGGGAAGAACAGCTTTGAATGGTTAGCGTAATGATCACAGAGGGACCTCAGATAATGAAACCGAATGCTAATTCCAGCTACACTTCACCAGATTTACGTCTGTGTGAACTAATATTACACGAGAGGCAGCAGCCATCATGGTTTGTCCTCTTCATCTGCTGTTGATGTTGACAGAGGTTGTTTCAGAGGAACATGTGTTGTTTTTCTGTTTTGGAACTTACTCTGCAGTGTCCATATATTTGCCACAGATACACGTGTTGCTGTGTCCACTGGGCTTTTTTTGTATTAGCTTTAGAATCAAGAATCAAGAATCAAGAATCAAGAATCAAGAAATCTTTAATGTCATTCATACACTCTCATGCACGAACGAAAAACAGCACTCAGGTCCCAGCTCGAGGCACACAACACACATTCATTCAACTTAAAGTAAATATATACACAACATTAGAAAGTGACAAGTGGCAAAGTGACAGTGATTGCACAAAGTGACAGTGATTGCACGATCCCCGTTTGGGTCCAACACGGAAGCAGTGCAGAAAATTTGGCCTCCGAGTTATCCACTGTTCACAACCCTCACAGCATCAGGGAAGAAACTGTTTTTGAACCTGGTGGTTCTGGCCCTGATGCTGCGCAGCCTCCTCCCAGATGGGAGGGGGGAAAATAGTAGAGTAGATTGGTAAATTTACATTTGCTCTTAACACTTTGATGTTAAACTGAATTTAGCACTCCTGGATGGGACAAGAGTTTTGCTTTATTAAGGTATAAAATAACACAGTGCAGCAGTCCCATCAAGACCATTAAAGCTTTGTTGTTTTCAAGGATCTCGCACCACATCCATAACTTATGAAGGGAAACAGCCATGCAACATAGACTGGAACAAAATGTCACCGCAGTCCGCTTTATTTAGCACAAGCTGCACCACATGCTCCATGTAATTTCAGGTCTCTTTCCACCAACTGCTAGCATCAGAGATAGTGGGTGCTTACCCAAGCATAAATAAGATTTGCAGCCCAAGGTACCACCAGGCTTTGTATGCAAAAAGAATAATCTCTTAGTATTACTATTTAACACAAAAGCTCCAGGCCTTTGATGAAAAAGTCCCTGGAGTTGTAGCATTGTTGCATTAGGGTTGCAAAGTCCCTTGCTTTGTACGGTAGTTAAACATTATATATATCATTATAAGGTGGCTGTTGTACTTCAGCATTATGATCTTAAACTATGGTGTAATAGCCCAGAGTAAAGCAAACATTGCACTTGCTTGTCTGTTGTCAGAAATATATTACCAACAGTTGCTCCCGCTAATGTTTTATCTCTTCCATCGGGTGCAGAACGCTTGATGATAGTTTGTGGTGCCACCGCAGGTTAAGGGGGAAATCAGAGATATTCTGAAGGATTGGGTTGTCTTTGTGGGTGGGGTTGTGAGTGCAGCGTGCGTGTGTGGGGGAGGTTGAAGATTATGTGGCTTCAATATTAATTTTCACTGTGTATAAAAAATTATGGACTTGATCATGGGTTTCCTCAGAAGCGGAAATTAGGACATTAAAGCCATGTTGTGTGTAAGAGGCAGCCTGTGCGTACTCCCTGCTATAGTGAAGCACCGGTACTTGTTTTATGAACTTGTCACCATAATGACCATGGTGCTTTTTCTGATAACTGCAAATAGTCTCTAGATAAAAGATGGGCACTTCATCCAAAAATCTAGCTCTTTGAAAATCCTGTTGATCAAGTTAGTGTCTAGTGACCTAGACCTGCACCAAGCAGCTCATTCCCCTCCTCATTGGAATATACATCATCCACATGGTGATCTGGATCATCACCAAAAGTTTCTAGATTGTTCTTGGTATCTTTATACACCAAACATAAAAAGCAAAAGTGAATCAGAGTTGATCTTTCACAGATTTTTGAATCCATAAATGGGGTTTTCAATGTTAAAATTTAATATGTTCTCCTGACCTCATTCTGGATTAGATCCAGAAGACATTTTGTATTATAGTGCACATCGGATCCCTTTATGACTGGGATTTTAGGCGAGTGAATTGAATGCATATTTTATAAGATATTTTTGTTTTTTTGTAAAAGCCTCTATTATAAGAAAATGGTAAAATCCTATCTATTTTTGTCACCAGAGGTATCTGGATCGCTCTCAAAATGTAATGTGATCCAAGTTAGACCAAGACCCATCTTCATATTTTATTTTCATCAAGATCCTGCTAAACACAATGTGTACTCCCGTTTTTGTAAAAGTCTCAACAGTATCTGCAATCCGGATCCAATCTGGATGAAATTTGGTAGAGGTCCCCACCCTACATGTTCTTTCTTTTAGATTAAGCTCAAATTTCAACAAGTAAATCACATTTTAGGCTACACTGACTCACTCAACATAAACACACACACACATATTTTTTTTTACTACGGGTGCATGGGTCCATGGATATGGACCAATATTTGACAATGAGACTCTCGGAGGGGGGTCACCATGCTAGAATATCACAATTTCTCTCTGATCTTCTGCTCTCTTTTTCCTGGACTCTTTCTTTCTTTATTGACTGGCTTACTCGAGTGAATCCTGACACCTGACTGTAGCAATAGTGATGAAATCCCCATGCACGCCTTAATGACGGAAGGTGTCTCTGCAATCATAAACCTTATCTTTACTGTCTTTGTTTTCATTAGACACCTGTTATTCTTTCTTTTGGACACCTGACAACTCCCAGGACCCCCCACCCCCCACTCCCCTCTTTACCTCCAAAATGGGAAACCCAGAGTGTGGAGGGCATGGGATAATTCAGCATCAGCATCAACAGCGGTGGCAGCAGTGAGCGTGAGAGAGACGGAGAGAGAGGTGTGTGAGAGTGTGTGTGTGTGTGAGCTTAAGTGAGAGCGAGTTCCTATGCACTGTGCCGAGCGTAGCTGAGCCGTGCCGTCGCTTGGCAAGCTGTGTGTTCACATTTGGTGCCCGTAAGACAGAGCTCACAGACGGGAGAGATGTGACTTCACTCAGAGCTCCGGCATCAATGAAAGACTATCACCCAGCCCGGGCATCACACAGCAGCATGCTAGGACTGGCGATCCACTGCTGACACCAGTGTGACTGATGATGACAGCCCACGCGTGGGTTACCATGCGCCACAGCCGCGCCGCTCTCGGAGGATGCAGAGCCATGTGAGAGTGACTCGCCTACCAGCAACTCTTGGACATGTTTTCCAGGGCAAAGTCTGGATTTCTTTCTGTGTTTGAACTTGTTTTTTTTGTCTTGCTGCTGTCTGGTTGTCTCGAACTTACCTGTCAAGCAAGGACTAAAGGCAGATGGAACAAGGGGGGTAAGTGATTACAGAGAACCGTGACTGATGCATGGACTAGTGGAGACGGGCTGGACATGTGGAGCTGGACTGTGCGATTTTACCAGATGACATGAATATTTTAGTTTGATCTTGGGTGGAATTGTGTCTAAATCTTGATGGCATAGACTGATGCCTTAAAACTCTTTTGTATTTGTTGTTTGATTTAATTTTTTTGATACTTGACAAAGTCAGAATTTTACTGTCTGGCTCATTCTCTGCCCTTAAAATGCAACTCACTGTGTCCACCGTGTTGGAAGTCGACTCATCTAACTTTTCAGTACTCGCCAATGTACAACTATCTGGCAATGAAATATTGAGCACATGCATATTCATAGGTTCAAGCGTTCCATCACAATTTTATGATTCCACTGGCATGTGTTGGCATCACAAGGGCCAGTTTATAGCCTCTCCACTTACCGCGCATACAGGTCACACACCCGCACTCTGAGAGGTGCCGTGTGTTCAGTGAGACCATCTACCCATACTCTCTGGAATGTTTGGTTGGCAGGACATGCCATCAGTGTCCCAGAACTGGGATCTCTGATTTATAAGATTTAGATCGCCAGCCTTGAGGCGAGGTGTTAATAATTCACGCCAGCCTTTTTCCGTGGGAGCAGTTCTTTTGCCTCTCTTGTAGAATTTAATCCCCTTTGTCAGATTAAAGGAACCTCTAATCTTAGTGCTGGCGCACAGTGAGAAGGCTGAGAGATGCTCTCTGTAGTCGATCGGCATTGTTTAGTACTCGAGTTTCACAGTGGGATGTTTGTGTCTTCAAAGAAGCCATGTTGCCAACATAATCTATTGAGTGATTCCTTGCCAGTTTCCTTTTTTCTCCGGTTCTGCCTCGCCTCATGTCTCCTAACGGATCTTTCTGACACCCTTCATTTATTGTGTTTACAATTGTCTCACGAGCACGCATCATTAGCATGAGAGCTACCCGGATATCTTGGACCTCACGCTTACATGAACAAAAAAAAATAACCTTTGTTTTTGCAGTCAATGTGACAGGGAAGGAAAATCACAGGTAGAACCTTCATTCTGCCAGAGCTTTAATAATGGCCTGGATTTTGAACCCAATTCATCTGATCATTCAAATATGTTCACATTTGGAATTTGCTGCATTTGATGTACATATGAATCAGAACTCTGTAAACAGATGATAGAAGTAGAGATTCCAGGTATCCCTGGCCTCACTCTCATCTGATTCACAATCAGATGAGTGACCTTCCTTCTTGTAAGCGGGCCATAGACTCTATCGTCTGTGAACATTTTAATAAAGCATTCCACACGAACGCTCAAAACCATGTATTTGATTCTTTAATTAGAGTTTAATTTTCCATAGTTAAGATGAGATCTGTGCAGGGCTGACTAATCGTTATGGGTCCCCTGTCGTTACCTGTACATAGTAGGCGGGAAAAGCCATTTAACATTTCATTTTTCTGCCAGAAAAGTGCCAATGAATTTGTTTAGCTAATTTTCATTGACTTTAAATTGCCATTAGTGAATACATTTACCTTTTTCCTTTTCATCGCTGTGTCATTTACCACCTCAGAGCTTGAACAATATGCTCAGCATTTTGTCATCTTCTGTTTATGGCTGAGAACATATTGTAAGTAAGCAGACACTACATACATTCACCATCTCACTCACTCAGTAGAAACGACATTATTGACTGATGCTATTCCATTACATCATTTATTTGATGTGTGTGACAAACCATAAATTGCTAAGATCGAAATATTATTGGTTGCAATGCAATTACCATCTTCCAAATTCTGAAGGCTTGAACTTGTTACCATATTATGCCTACTGCGAATGGATGTATTTGGTGTATTGGGGTGTTGTATACTTCAATGGTGGATACATGGTAAATTGACTTATGTAGTACTTTCTACACCTTTCTACTCCTTTATAAAGCCTTACATTCACCCATTCATGCACCAGTGGGCGACTCCTGCCATGCAAGACGCTGTAAGGCCCGCTGGGAGTGATTTAGGTGTCAGTGTCTTGCCCAAGGACACTTCGACATGTGGACAAAACGTTCTGTGCGGATCTGGATGACATTTTCAGGAAATGTTGGGAATGTTACCAGAAACAGATTATTTAATTTTGGTGTTGATCCACAAGAGATATTGGATTCTGGGTCACTTTGAAATTTTCTGTAACATTGCAGTCAATGGAGCTTCAACATTTGTTCCTCAATATCTTGGTTGATTATTGGCCAATATTTATGGAATTTGACAAATTCATGTAGGGCGGAAATCTCACCACAGAATTTCACCTGGCTCGAATCCAGAATGATGTTAGGAACAAATATTACATTTTAACATTGAAAACCCCATTTATGGATTCAAAAATCAGTTAAAAATACACATAAACTCCGATTCACTTTTACTTTTCACGGTTGGTGTATAAATATTCCGAGAACAATTTAGAACCTTTTGGTGATGATCCAGATCACCATGTGGACGGTATAAATGTAATTATGAGGGGAATGAGCTGCTCGGCGGAGGTCACGTTGTGTTGGTGTTTCTGACCTTAAAGCAATACAATTCAGCATTATGATGGCCATTTAAGATGTTCCAATTAGAAAATCTGAATGCAATTGCTCTTATTTTGTAGCTGAAGCTTGCATCCTACTGTATTTGTCTCACACAATGCTGACATGCAACAGAAACATACCACCAGATCATATACAAAAATAATCCTATAAAATAATCATTCGTTTGAGCCACCTGCCCACAGCCCGATGTCCAGTTCCTTTATATTCTCAATTAGAGTAGAGCGTATCTCCACATCAAACAGGTGCCGAGATCAGCAGCAACAGAGTGAAGTGAGCCTGCCAACAGTGATGCTCAACCGTCCCACCAAGCTAAGCTATCATAAATTGCAATTGCATTGTGATGGTACTACCAGATGGAAGCCTAGCTGCCTTTGCGCAGTTCTCCGAAGACAAATGTTCTGTGAACAAGCACAGATGTACAGACAGAATTTTATTTATTAAGGGCCTCAAAAAACGGACTGACTAAATAGAATCCTGCTAATATGCTCAGACACAGACAAAAAAAATGCAACCTTCTTCAGTAATTGAAATTATCACCAAAATTAAAGACCTTCATTTGAACTTCATTTTAGATATTTGCCATACAAGAGTGACCTAAGAGTTTGTTCGATGGAAAGAAAAGGTATATAAATCTCTCAGCATAGCTTTGCATTCTCAGAACTTTGTACCGTGACCTGTTTTGCATATTTTTCTTAGGATTCATTTTTGTAGCTTCAAAAGCCAGTACTGCCTTGATGTGGAATTACCAGAGATGACCATCCCTGAATGAGTGAGATCACTCGAGCCCTCGCCTTAGCAGAGAGGCATAACTTGCTTTGGGGATGGAAATATTATACAAAGTAATGGGGGTAAAATTAGGCAATAGCCTGACAGAAAAAATAAATCACTTTCATTACATTAAATTAATTTGTTTTGACTTGTATCTTGGGGCAGGGAACCCAGTCCTGGCTGTCATAGAACAGGCGACTAATCACTAATCTGCTTCTGTGACGTTTTGCTTACGCAGTGTGACTCAGTTTGGTGAGAGGGAAATTTCAGACTCTCGCGTATCCCAATGAAAACACCGAGGACAAGCTGTCAGACATGACAAACAAGATGTCATTAACAAAATGTCACAAGGCAACCAGCAAGTACGTAAATAAAGCAGACTTCGCTCCATCATAATTACTCAATCATGTCAAAAAATGCAAGCGAGACAGAAAACATGTCTGCTGTTCCTCCTTCAATCCGTTAGATGATTAAACTTTGGGCCGCTGCAAGTTGAGAACAATCAGTTTCTGAAATGTAATTGCCCTAATTTTGTATGTGTCTGCCTCGTTAGAAGTAAACGCAACAAGCGGAAAAGTGTGGGAGAAAACGGATTCAGTGCTAACAGGGTTCATATTGGATAAATGTTGCAGCAGCGCTGTTTGGCACAAGACTTATTTTTCAAATGAAATTACTGTTTGAATGTGTTATAATGTTGTCTTGATGTGTTTCAGGTGTAATATACAGTTGAGGTCAAAATTATGAACCCCCTTAAATTTTAAGTTTTTTTTGTGTGCTGTTAAGCAGATCAGTTATTTTATAAAACATATTTTCCAAACATCCTAGTTTTATTTTGGATGCTTACATTCATTTACTTTCCACACATAAACATAGATATTTCACAAAGTACCAGACAAAGTTATTACCTTTTTATTGAGCCAAAGCACAAACCGCTCATATGCTTTGCCTTTGTAATGGCACAACTTGTAATCAGTCATCCATCCACCCATTTCCTTGTAGATGAGGTGATTGTCTTATCTGCAGCCGCTTTTCCGCTTTGCAGGTCACGGGAGTTGCTGGACAACCGTTCACACACACACTCTCTCTCATTACGGACAATTTAGAGTGATCAAATCACCTAAGCTGCATGTTTTTGTTGCTGGGAGGAAACCAGAAACGTACATGGAACATTGGGAATTCTTAAGACGTAATAATCATGAGTTGCATATTTACCTTCTTGCACTGCTACTGTATGTTGCTGTGTTTCGTTTGGCTTTATTCTTCTGTGTGAATGATTTTGAAGCAAATAATCCTCTCTCTTGAACCCTTCATGTTACTGATCTCAGATTTCATTTGATTTTCTTTTAAAATTGCCATTCAAATTCATTTTAGGAGAATAACGGTGTTAGTTTGTGCAACTAATTTCAAATATGCTTGTTGGGAATAGTCTTCTGTCTGAATTTAAACCTTTTTCTTTACTATTACTGTAAATTATTTATAATAGATTTAAGGCCACACATACAAGATGCATGTGGAATAGTTCTATTGTGCAATTAGAAATTCAGGCACTAAAATAACTGATTCAGTAAATTGATAAGCGCTGGGTAAAGCACTTCCTCATCACCCTAATCCTCAACCCACTCGCCCTACAGTGCAGCATAATTGTCACATTCCAGTCACATATTCTCTAATGAAGCTGATGTCTAATTGCAGTGAAAATTACACTTCACAATAACAATGTTTTATGGTCGAATTTCACACTGTAAATTTGACAAATTAGAGTGATAAATAGAAGTGGATGCTTCTTACTGCCCAAGACCCTTTCGCCCTGACATAATGATATCCCTTGACTTTTCTACAACCAAAACTTCAAAGTATCAACTTGATCACATGTGAAGATGGCCCAAGTGCGATTGTGTATGCATGGATGCTTTATTGCCCTCCATATATTTCCATACTCTCTCTCTCTCTCTCTTTCACTTACTAGTAATCGTGATGTTAGTTTAAATGTCAGCGTTGTAGTGAGGTTGGTTGCAAAGGACAGTGTGTAAAGTCGGTTGTCTGGTTATTTATTTACCTTCATTCAAGACCTTTAGAATCTAGATTATTTTATTAGAGGTATCAGCAGCTAGGAATAGAGCAACACCAGAGTCTCTGTCCAATGGAGTTTTCCGCCTGTCGCCAGGAAGATGCCGTTGTCATGGTCAGAAACAAAAATCCCTCACAAAGCATGTCAGTGGGCAGACCTATATCTAAGTAAGCTTTTTTTAAACCTTAGCTGCAAGTCTCTTTCAGCTAACTCTCTCACTCCTTCCATATGCCTCTTTACCTCTCTTTGCTCTCTGCAATAAAACTTTAAAGAGATAAGAAGCTTTTTTCTATTTCAGGGTCACCATTAGCCTGAATAATGCATTGACAAGAGAAGAGCAGTTTCAGTTCTGTGGAGGATAGAAGCACAACCTTCAATTAAATTATACATCATTATCACAGCTGGCAAAGCCTGGTGCATCGGTACCCTCCCTACCCTTCTCTAAATGTTCCATGTTACTGTCTTGTCCAATATAGTGTGTTAAGGAACAGCCTTTTCCAGCCCCGGCAAAGAGCAGGGATGTGGCTAGGTCTATGGGAGTTTGGGAGAGGTGTGCATTAAAAAAACTAGGGACTGTTCATGCAGGAAGCGATCGTAAAGCAACACTGGCGTTATTCTAACTTCCTGACAATAAAAAAGTGTATGAAGTGAAGTTGCAAATCTTGTGATAAAAAAAAAAAAAAGCAATTTTATGTAACCATAAATAATAATAAATCCCAGTAGTCTCTCTCTCTCTCTCTCAGGGTCAGCATGTGACAAGATTGTGTTACAGTCTGATTTGTTTTGACCAGTCAGATTTGAGCAACCTTTGTTAGCAAATGCCTCCTTGTTGGGAGCAACCAGAACATTGGTCAAAATCAGATCAAGGAAATTATCAGTCACGTAGCTTTCTTTTTTTTTTTTTTAAACCGACACATCAATTCAATAATTTTCCAATCGGACACAGAAGAAGTCTTTGAAATCCATTACCCATTATCCAGAGCCCCACTGGCTACACCCGGAGCTGCAAAGCTTGCTTATTGCTACCGGAGCCTAAATCTTCATCAGATAGTAGTCAATAGGTTCTGACATTGAAGTGAGTTTAACGACTTAAGTTATGGACAAAAACAATGACATTTGGAAAAAATAAATAATTAATACCAGACAAGCAGGGCAGACACTTTTACATACTGGGTTATAAAACAAAGATACATTTTAGCAACTTAGCTCTACAGCGGTACTTTAATTGGAACATTGAATTGTCTTTCTTTCTTTTTTGCCTAAATAGGTTTATTGCCCTTTTGCTCATTTCAGAAGAAACCTAATTTTCCTTCCCGGTCATTAGTGACTAAACTGATTGGTCCTTAGTGTTGAGAAATGTGTCTTTGGTGAAAACGTGTATATTTAATCATGAGAAGTGATTGTGTCATTCATTGCACTCCAAGAAAAGAAATAGTAGTTCTGCTGAATTCAGGGTGATGAGGGTTTTCTGGAAAAGGGTTTTCCATTCTAGCGACACACATTAAAATGCCAATCAACTAAAGCTGTTCATGTCCGCCAATGCGAGGAAGACGCTGTAGAAACACAGACGTGTCAGGATTTGTGTGGTAAAGTCAGCTTGGAGAAAAACTGAAAGAACATTCTCTAGAGTGTTATTACCTGCACATATACGTGCTACATTATTAACACTGTCCTTAGCCCACTAGTTAATTAACCCCAAAGACCTTAATTTTCTGACGAATAATGCATAACGATGGATTAAGTTCCTGCTCTCATTACGAAGATGGATTGATGAAAATCGCTGCTATGTTATTGGTCATGCTTCAATATGACCATATTATCAGTCAGCTGCCATTATTAAGTTACCACCAGCAGTTAGGTCCAGCAGCACCGGGTTCAGCTCTCTGAAGTTTCACACAGTTTAGAGTCTTGTTGCAAGATTGTTGAAAATACTTCACCATAGTTTGTGGGTGTCACAGTAAAAGTAAATGTTGCTGATTGCCTATAGGTCAAAATGTATGACGATGACAATTTAAGTGAATTGCATGATAAATATAAATTTTACATTGTTTACGGTAAGATTGCTATATATTTAGGGCACATATTCTATGTTGTGTACAAATTAACTTCTATATTATTTATAACAAGATTGATTCAACCTTTGTCACTATCAAAACTGAAAATGATGTGAAAGATCTCTAAGAATTTCAAAGACCTTTCTTTGCATGATTTCTCTGCATACTTTTAAATCAAGAGAGACTTATAAGAGACAAGTGAATTCAAAAATATAGCACTTTTCTCCAGCAGAGAGAATGGACACCAGCAGGAAGTAGATTACGACAGAAAGTGGTCCTATAACTTTGGTGCTACCATTATGTAGGAACCCTTTACGAGTGGCGAGGATGAGTGAAGAAGTTTGAGTTCATGAAAAGGAAACCTCATTAAAGGGTTTGTTAGAAATGGCTAAGCTGCCAGGATTGAGGTGTTAGTGAAGGCGTTCGATGGATTGGAAAAGTCTCCAGGGTGATGAATCAATGACTGAATGACAGAATGGATAACTCCACAGCTTTCAAGTGATTGGCTAAAGGTGAGTGAATCTGGACGTTCAAGAATGAGCTGGTGGAGGCAAGTATTGGAAGCTTGCGATATTTGCTGAGCTTATTATGGTCTGTGAGAAAGGTAATTTGTTATCGGAGAATTGGGAGATTAGAAATGTGTGTCTTATTATGTATATTAGTAGAAAGGACTTTGTCATTATTTAAATGTGCATGTGTGTGCGTTATATGTATTTCCAGGTTGTTGTTTTAACTACCACTGAAAGACTGTGGGTTCATTTGGTTGGTATTTTGATCTGAAACCAACAAATGCTTTCTGGATTCTGGGCGTTTATTTCTTTCGCTGATGAGAGAAGTACAATTATGATTACTATGGCAACACTCAGCTGGTGCCAAAAAACAAGTGGTTGTATAATAAACTCCTATCTGTGTGGCCATGATGTTCTTGGTGAATGATGTGCTCCTGTGACTGGCTGCTTCGCAGGTTGTCATTGTAAAGTCAGATTCAGTGCAGCATTATGCCTCCATGCACATTTGTGTTGCTGGATTAGAGCACTTATTGTTCAATTTATCTTGTTCAGTTTCCAGCCATGACAAATCTCTTTCTCTTACTGAATACACAATGATTCTGCTTTCCACATGCAGAAGGAGGGATATTAGCAAGTCGTCTCTGTAATCTCCCACCTGATGCCCTGGAAAGTTTTCAGAGCACAATTTCCTGCAGAGTCCAAAATAAAGTGCTGCAATGATTAATTCTCAGGACATTTCCTAAACCTTTCAAAGGTATGACATAGAGAAATGTTGAGTCACTGTGGACTTTCAATCTACAGTTTCTTCTGTTGCTGCGGGCGTTTTTTGGACCTAAGGGGGTGGCTATGATGCAATTGCAACATGAAGTGATATAGGATGCGTGAATGGAAGATGGAAGTCTGTGCACTCGGGTTGGATTGAGGGTTTAATGACTGGTAAAATTATGGCATTTCATCCAAGGTGACCTTTGCGGAAAGATGATCATACCAAAGCTTGATGAAAAGTGAAGGTAATCCTTTCTTCCTATCCTCGCCAGATAGCTGTCACCAAGGCCCAAAGCATGTAATGACATTTTTATTGGCTTTAGGGCGACTGCATCATTCCTCTAAAGAATAATCTCACTTGTGAGCACGAGCCACGGAACGGATAGATCATACCTCCATGACAGCCTTGTTCTGACTCAGTGAGGTGTTATAGACTTTTCTGAATCTAAGTTTGATGCATTGTTTATAGTGTGTAGGATGCGAGTACACAGGTTTGATGGAGAAGCCATCCCTAGTGTTTGGTGAGCTAAAGAGCAAAAGGCCATGCGAGTGTGACAGAAGCAGCACGCGAGTGTCTGGGTCTGCTGCCAACCAGCCTTGACACCATTAGCTGCGGTGACACATTAAGGTTCTGTTTGCCTTGTAATTTGTTTTGTCTGTCATTTTGATGGATGTCTTGTTTGCCGGCACTTCCTCTCACATTGGGAAAATGGTCGCTCGAGGACATTGTTAAACGAACTTCAAAAAGGGAAGCAGAAGGCATTTGTTTTCTCCAAACAGCTTTTGCGTTAATGGGTGTGTGCGGCATTCTCGCGACTCCGAGCCGCATCAGACACGGGATAATTAAAGGTGAAAATCTAATGTGAGGAGAAAGGCAGGGATAGGGATCCCACTGAGTACAGTTGTGGTCTGATATCACTGTGGAATTCTTTACTTTGCAGGTGCATGACCCTCGATGTGTGTCGAAAAAGGTTTTTGAAATCTCCATAATACCAAATGTATTTCCTCTTTCCCCTGCAAGCAACTTCTAGTACCCAAGTACGTTCATTATTCTCAATGTAGAGACTGCTTATTCCATCACATCTTCTTTAGTTACACTATTGACCTCACCTCTGTGACTGGACAGCACACATGAGGAGGTTTCGAGACTCTGCAGAGAACAGCTTAACCTGTTTCTGCTCAGGTGACTGGCAACTGATCGCCAGTCACCTTCAGCCGTGCAAGGGTGCCGTCAGAGACCTCGTCCCGCACCGTTTGGCTGAGGAAACATTGCAGCTACACCGCCGACTCGGCTTAATGAACCGCCCCACCATTACCTGAATGTAAACCCCTAAAAACATGTGAGAATGAAATGCACATTCCCACACTTGACACTCAACTATACAACATTGCTGGTTGCATGTCTGTTTGCTTATGAGAGGCTTTTATGTGTGTTTATAACGGCTTCGTGGATATGACAGAGTCATGTTGGGGTGCAAGAGTCAGTGTCTCCACTTCAGAACAGCTGCAGAAGAAACATAATTTCCTTTAGGCTGAGCTAATGGTGTGATATCGCCTCTCTCAGGGAACCCCTTTGCTGATACATCTTTAGAAGACTGTTCCTAACAGGAGCTTGAGTATGTTATGCCTTCATTGTTGTAACCGAGCATATTCAATACAGAGACATAAGGATTTCACACAAAAAAGAAGAGCCCATTTTGCACGAAATGCAGATGACACTAACTACCGCTATTAGAAGGCGCTCGCCGCTCGGTAATATACCTGATGCCACTCTTCTTTTTGTTCCGACAGCTCCGGTTTAGGAAGTGTGTGACGACGCTGCGACAGGAGGAGCAAGCTTCCTCATTTTCCAAACTTGACAGAAGTAAAACAGTAACGTGTCACATTGCTCTCGACTCCTTTCCCCCCGCTGGTGGTTTTATTTGTTACAACAGCGCTTGACATTCAAGAAACCGTGTGAGGAGCAGTGTAAGGCTGTGACAAACATCAGTCTCACAGCCGTGGCTTCCTCTCTTTTTTTCCTGAAAATATGTTGCAGTCGAACCGTTTCGCTGCTCTAATCCATGGAGCAGGAGAGAGGAAATCTTTTTTAAGGATCAGCGCCAGAGCATCACTGCCATGATATCAACAACATGCAACTCTGCAAGCTCTTTATAAGCGCATTAGAACCTAGGAAGGAATCAGTCAGCAGAAATACCTCTTGGCTCTTTTTCTTTCTTCTTTTCAATTAGACCAGAAACAGCCAAGATGCTGCAGACCTAAAGTAAGTTGCTATAATGGCTATGCCCTAATCTCTCCATTCATCCATATCAACCATACCAGACTTTAAATATGTCCATGCGTTCAAGGCCCAGTTTGCATTGGCATGGCAAAACATTTTTGAGACAGAGAGCCTTGGATTATTCAAATACAAAAGCTTGATGAATAAGCTCTTCCTCTGTGTGTGTTTGTTTCTTTTTATGTCCTTTTGAATCTGAATCCACGCTTGTCTCAGAAGGATATGCAAATTCAGTACAATAGCTGTCTGACTCCCGAGAAGCTGGCTCTTTTACTGTAGCTTCTGTGCTCAATGGAGCTACAAGGTTTTAATGTGTTACAAGGTGTTGTTTAGACATCGCTTACATTTTTGTAATGGGATAAGTGTTTTCTGAAAAACAGAACTAGACCCTTCGGTAAGGATTAAAATTGTTTCTTGTTTGTTTTTTGTTGTGTTCATTGTCTCAATAACATCTTGTCTATAAATAGTCCTTTGTCATTGGATATTCTGTCAACGCTCTCATTATTACCATCCTCAAATCCTGCCAATCCAGGCTTATGGCTCTTTCACACCCACGGAAGTTTGTTTGGTTCCAACTTTGAGTTATCTTGCTAATGGAGAGATGGAGGCGTAACCTCCGCCTCGGCGGCGGTACCAATCAGAAGAAATCAGGTACCAATCACAAATCAAAAGCAGGAGCACATGGTCAGCAGAGAAGAAGATATGTATTAATAGTGACAAGGAAGTCAGAAAAAAAACATTGCAAAAGAAAAGAGGGAGGAATCAAAAGGTCAGAAGAGTATGCCTTGAGAAGTCCCCCCCCCCCCCCCCCCCCCCCCCCCCCAGATTGTGTTTGAACTCTCAGGTATGAAAATGCATTTAGGATGAATAGCACCTGCTGATGCGCAGGAAGGGCATGCCACTTCAAATTGTGGAAATAAGAAGGCTGATCTTGCTGATCTGCAACACTTGCATAGCAAATAAGGGTCTCTGAGGAGCCATGAAACGGGGGTGTCACTCTTTATAAACTGGAACTCAGCAGAAGGGCTAAACTACCAAGAGCCCAGCAGTAGAACTGCAGCGCTGCAGTCTGGTGAGCAGGTTCGATCCCCGTGTTACTCTAGTAGCTGCTGACACATAGCGTTCACAAGGAGCTCCACTGGTCTCACTTTAGTATCCAAGTTTTCAGCACGAGGACAGAGAATTGCAGTTGTTTACTTTGTCAACATGCACTAGTAATTAAGAAGACCCCATTAGCATACTGGAGCACTGTTCCCATTAGTGACGATCATGTTTTTTCTAAGCCCTGCACACATGCCCCGAATCCGCTTTTGGTGACAGCCTACAGTTGCAGCTGAGAGGATCGACTCTGACACTAACAGATGAATGAGCAGATGTGAGCTGACAGTTTGTGACCACAGGTGAATAGAATTATGGGGGTAATGTGGACAAACAGCCTTCTTATGCCCTGGAATAATCAGGGCTTAATTTCAATTGCGCTAACATTTTATTCTGCTATGTATTATATAACCATTTTATACTTATATTGAAATAACATTTTTATTCAGCTTTTTTTTTTTTTTAAGTGGAGCACTGATAACAATATTTTCATGAACTTCTAGCTTATAATTAATGGATACCTTTGTCTATATTTTTCCTGCACAGGCAAACGAGCAGTCGCATTAGCATGATACACATCCATCGTATTAGTACTGTACCCCCCATGCATGTACTGTGGCTGAAACGACCCGCAGATTTCAAACCAGATGGCAACAGAGTGGTTTATTGTGAACGATGGCATCCACATGCTCTCTCTACTTAGCTGTGCGTACAGCAGCTTGAACAAAGACGGTGTGCTAACGTAAATAGACCATCATGATCACACATGAATATTTTATTGTATGTGCTGTAATGGTTTACTTCAGTGTGCCTCGAGGGAACAGTGTATTTTGAACTGGGCTTCATGCTACACGGCAACAACACTGAATACAGATGCCTTTGAATAATCCTATGACGATTAATATTTTATATTGACAATTATATAAACCCCATTACTACTCAGGATAATGGATAATACACATTAGAAGGTTTGAGTCGTAAATAGATAAGTATTTCTCTTCACTTCACTTTTTTACGTTGCTTGCTTTCTTACTGTGATTCGCCGTAGTGCAAACTGTGTCTTTGTCAAATCATCAAAAAGGAGATTGCATAGAGAAAGGGCACAAGGGCCTGTGGACGACTGCATCTTTAATTTACGTGAAACTCCATTTCAGTTGTTTTGAAACACAAAATGACATACTTTGATATTTTTCAATGGCTTGATCCAACAGCCTATCACACACCAGAAATTAATCCGTTGACAGTCTGTCAGTTTGCTGCCTCGTGGCGGGGGGGGGGGGGGCAGCAGGATTTAACCTCATGTGCAGTCAGTGGACAGCAGGACAGAACATCATGTACAGCGGGGATATTGAAAAAGAGGTTTGGATCATTTTGCTGGAGTCAATAACAACAATGCTTATTGTCACTGAGCGAGTGGGACGCTCAGTGGATTGGTTCCGAGCCCTTACAGTCTACATGTGGAAGCACCCATGTGCAAGATCTCGTGCTAGGTCCACAATGTAGGCGGAAAAACCTGCCGTGTTGACCACGAATCAGGAGCAGCCAAAGTGTTATCTGTTGTTATTTTAATCTGCGCTGTACATTTAAGTAATGAACTATTTTTCTTCTCCAGGCCATATTTAGGATACTGGCAACAAATAATGTCAATAATATTAATTTTAACAACAGTGATCACATTTTTTTGCGACATCAGTCAGCCTTCATTTACTTTTGCATAAAATCACATGCAATATTCCACAATGTTGCATGCAAATCTATTTTTACACTGTTGAACACAATGGACAAATGCATGTAACATACATGCTGCCAAATGACCGTGTGCAACGATGGGTGTAGCAGGTTGCTCCTCTCGCCACCTATTTAGTCGACTACACCCGTGTGCTGAGAGCTGATTCTGTGGCTGTACCTGGTTTTAAGAGATTAGAGGCACATGCCTTTATCACCGTAAACACCTCTCCTGAGCACAAGTACATAAGTCATCGAGTTGCACAAAGCATTACAAAAAGGATATGTCAGCAATTTTACTTCAACATCTTTCTCAGGAAAGGAGCTTAATATCTGTTTTAGAGAGTTAAAAAAAGATTGACCCAGACTTTTTATTTCATGCCACTCCACTATACACTTCTCTGCTCAAGTCTTTATTTTACACTTGTCTTGACTTGGTCACGTGACACAATATGCAAAAGAATTATCTCATAAACTAGAGAAAATTAGTAAAAACAAATGTATTTGGAGAACTTCATTACAAGGGGAAAAGGCCAACCGAGGAGCCAGAAGAGGGGCCGATGACCTCCAAGAAAAAGAAAGCTTCTTTTAACAGACAATATCAGCATACTTTAAGTACAGGTTTATCTACAGGTGACTCACGCACAAAGTCCGCTCTGCTTACTATTTGGCGGCAAGCTAGAAAACGAGGCAATGAAGCCTTCAAATCTGCTTCGGCACATGGAGAACAAGAACGCTGGATTGAAAGACAAGCCTTCGTTGAATAATTATTTCAAGAGCATAAAGTTTAATGGTTACATTTGCATTCCTCTTTTATTTTATTTAATTACCACCCGGTCTCCAAAATAAATTGCCCGGCATGAAACCGGTCTGTGGCACGAAAAAGGTTGGGGACCCTTCAACAATTCACCAATCAGATTCAGCAGTGTCATCAGCCACCACCACCAGTGTCTGCACTATATCCTGTCTCTGCTCACTACAGATGAAGCTACAGATCTAAGACTCTGACGTTATTTATCACATACCGGTATATTAAATAAAGTCATATTTATTCTATATATATATTTATAATTATATTTAGCCCCTGATTCATTAAAGCCACACAAGCAGCAGAAAAGACAGATTTATCCTCACCTTTCTCTCACTGGGATGACGAGCCTTCTTTGTTATCTTACACCCGATATTAAACTCCTGATCCCAATCACAGCCAGTTTTTTCTTGTTTTTTAATCTGTCCGTACTCTGAGAAAAGTATTCCCTCACATCACCCCAACTGCTCTTGCTGCTTCTCAGATTAGAGAGCTCACCAGCTCTCAGCTTTATCTGCCACTGTTCTCAACTAAACAGAATTGGTTCCAGAGGGGAGTGGGAAGGACAATCATCGGGGGGGGGGGGGCTTTATCTTAGTCAGCAGCAGACATTAAAAAGTTGCACAGAATTAGTTTTCCCTCACTTCTATCTGACTGGTGTCATTAGGGTTAACACTGTTAAAGGATTGGACTGAAGACATATTTGTCTCAATGTGTTCTGACTTGAAGTACAAGGCTTCAAGGACTGTTGTGAATTGAATACACCTGGTAAAACGTGTCCCGGTGAGCATGACTAGAATCAATACGATGCTTATCGAGTCTGATGTCAAGGAGCGATATATAATCAGGTTTGTTTTATTATTACATTTCTACTTCACAGCTTCAGAGGTTTACTTTACACATTAACTCTCCACAGAATGTGTGGGTGAACTCACCTATTTTCTCAGGCTGTCAACATCCTCTAGCATCCCTTCATTCTTGTGCAGAACTCATAAATACCCCCCCCTGCCCCCGGCTAATCTCACCAAATAATTCCGTGCTTAAAACACTGTTCATCCATCCTCATCAATGGCAACATTCCAAGACATTTAAAATGTAGTATTCGTTATTACTTGGACAATTTTCAATAATAAAAAAAGTCAGTACAGTAAATGGCCTTGCAGGCAGGATCCCAAAAGATGGACTTCAGACATGACAGTGAAGGCCAGGGGTTGTGGACAGTACCAAGTTCCTCATCTCATTTTTGATTGAAGCCATAAGAGAGTGGCAGATTTGTGTGACCTTGACCCAAGCTGACATGACCAGGATGATCCAGTCAGGATATCTCACACGTGACGAGCTCTCCTCTACCCCGAAGAGCTAACCTAACTGCCACGTTTCTCTTTCACGCTCTATCATTAGCTGAGATACAGCCTCACTGCATCCTCCATAACTCAATTTTCTGTAACCCTTCACATCAAACCTCCCATTTGGCCTAATTTTCCCATGAGCTGCATGTATTAATCAAGCCCAAGGCCTGATTGACAGGTGCTATCACCAGTGGATCAGCTCAGCACTGCCTATCTGGGCCTGTCTGTCTGACTAGGAGACTATCGGAGCTTCTGCTATCTCTTGCGCCTGCAGCCAGTGTCTACCATGTGGAAGGGATGCTACATTTGTGGCTCTCTTATCTGTTCCATTTTTGAAACATCCCACAATCAGAGAGCCTCTAGCAATTCCTGGCTAATTGCCAGAGGATAATAAATGGCAAAATCCCCCAACAATCGCATCGTCTCCCTTCGCCTCCTTCTCTGTTGCTGACATTTGCTCATTGGCAGCAGGTAGCTAATAACCCGCTTCATTGCCACTGTTCTTATTCACCGTATGGAAAGCGTTTCCCATATTCAGATACATGTTGAGTGACCCACTTAAATGGAAACTGTACCTGGGTCTGTGAAATGCATCAAACAAATTGAGAGTTATCCTCAGCATCATTGGGCTACACTGGCACTCTGCCTACCAAGATGGAAATGTGGAGCGCCAAGGCTGGGCTGGAGTTTTCATTTGAAGATATTGGTCTGTCTCATGGCCCCAATTTAAGGGATTACTATCTTTTCATTATGAGCTGGTTATGTTAAACCAGATTAACTGTATTTAAACGGTTGGCATATGAGGGTGTCAATTTTGCATGACAGGATTACGCTCATTTCGCCATTTGGGTGTCTTTTAAAAAGTAGCGGAATATTAAAATGGGAGCACATTAGGCATGATACTGGGGGGCGGGGGGGGGGGGGGTAATTACTGGCGATACACCCATGGTTCTAATAATGTGAGGCTTAATTATTCTTTGAAAAGGAAACGTTGCCTTTGGGTTCCTCTAATCTCGACTCCAGGATCTCATCGAAAGCGTATCTCGATTCCCGTCGTCTTTAATGGCTGTAATTCAGCGTTTGAATCCTTCTGATACGAAACAACATTGGCCCATTGAGGTTTATGTGTGTCAGGATGTTCTCTCTGATTATCACCTCAACACAAGTGATCTTCATTTTGACACAAGTGTGACAGTTAATTACACACATACTCGCAGAGATAAAGCCCCGTCTCTTTCTCTCACACACACACAAACACACTACCCTGCCTCTACGTAGGCAAACATTTAGCTGTTTTGTTTAAATTTGACATTTAGAGTTGTTTGAAACATAAGCTTTTTAGGTTATTCATGATTAGAATCAGGGCATGGACTGTCTTGACGACCATTGCTGTTCAAGTCCTGATCAAAGCGACCAATGAATGAACAGAAACTGTTACAACGGCCAGATAGCTTTTGTTGTTCCTGCCAAGTAGTTTGTTTTCATCTGTGTCTGTTTGTTTGTTCATTCGTGCGTCTGTTACCAGGATTACATGGAAATTACTTGGCAGTTTTTCATGAAACTTCGAGGGGCTGGGCATGTGGCAGGCATGAGCTTATTAGATTTTGGAGGGGGATTTTCTCTCTCTTGCTTTAGCATTGTGAGCCTTTTATTTCACAGTTTCTGTCTATTTTTTATAAATTACCTGATAGATTTTGAGAAATTGTAGATGAGTAGGGCATGTCATTAAATTTGAGAGGATCTGGAATAAGGAGCAGATCTAAGATATATATTATTTATACAACCATGAAAATGGCAAGGTAGGACTTTTTTTTTGATCAATTATTCTGATAAAATGTAAATGAGTGGATCATGTGACATGTGTCAATTCACAGTGGTTGTAGTCAAATGGCTATGACATGGCTATGACATGGGCAGCTTTATTAGATTGGGTTAATTATTACATTTGAATTTAGGGTTTAATTTAATTAAAATGGGATGTCTTTGTGATCTTTATTGAGGTATGAGCTTGAGTGAGTGCCCTTCTAGTATTAGCAATTCTTATTCGACTGCTCTCAAATGACTCAATTGTTGGAAGAAACATTTATTAAATAAAAACATCTAATTTTTGTTTGAGCCATAATTGCCTAATATATCATTTTCAGTTTCACACTTACCTCTTGTAAATATGTGAGAAAGGAAAGGCTTTGCTGGTAATAGCATTTAGGCTTAACAGAGGTGGTATCTTTGAATGCAATTTGGTCTGGATCCAAATAAAAATCCAGACAAAAATATTGGTTTCCGGGTTATGAGTTAGATTTTGGCCAAGACTCGATGAAAGGAAACTGTTGGGCATTGATGGAAGTTTTAGCTCTGCTGAGAACAATTCTATCTGTTATTATCCAGCATGTTATTTGGCTGGTGTGCAGAATGTATCAGACAGCATGCTGATAGTCTCCAAGCAGGAACAGCAGGATGATATTTTAGAGTAAAAACTTCCTCTATGTTTCATTGGGGCTGTTCGGGGATCCCTGTTTTAATCCCCCCACCCCACCCCCATTCATGCTTTTCACTATTCCTCTGTCCTAGTTCTCCTCCCCTCCTCTGGGTGTTAATTAATGTGTGAAGAAGGTAGAGAAGTAAACCAGCAGCCACTTTTAGCTGCATCCCTGCGTTGCCTCGGGTCCTCCCAGCACAGATGAGGCTGCGGTTGAAATTACCTGAACACAGAACAACACGCAGACGCCGATGATCACATCCTTCTTTCTCCTCGCTCGGTGTGTACAACACATGTAAACTCTAAGGATGACATACTTGATACTTTAAGTTTAAGTCTTCCCGTACTAATCAGGTCTCAAAACCTGTTGAAACCCAACATGTAACTAATGAATAAGGTGTGCCTGATTTTCTTTTTTTTTTTTGTTTGTTTAATTGGTTACATCACACGTCCAGGGAAAACTAAACTCTAAGTTGACTTTAGGAAAGCAATTCTGTATCATTTTCGTTACATTTAATCATTAATTTGTATATGCAAACTTCAAATATCTTAATGTTTGCAAATATATATTGTGTGCATGCAAACTATTATAGCTAGTAGACCTAAGGTCATTTAATCATTCTTAATGTGTGTGAATGATTTTTAGAATGTGGCAGCTCCTGTAATGGGTATATACAGCGTGAACAATTACTTAGGAAAGAAATTCACTCATGTTTGTGCAGAAGCACAGATCCATAATTGTTGTACTTTGTTGTGTATAATAAATCCTGTTGGTTTCTGTTATTCAATACATAATGGCTGCCATTAATCATTTAAAGCATGAGATAAATTAGCTGCTGGAATCTGACTGCATGAATTATATGACTTAAATCATTAAAAGTCTTTGTTTGACAGTTAATTTCTGAGAAATGACAAGTCTTAGTTCATAAAGTCTCTTTTAGATCCTTCATTTACATCTGATGATAGAATATCTCAACACAATGATATTGTGGATTTTTGAATAGAAAATTTTGGCCAAACCCTACACACACACGCGCGTTACTCATGAGGTAATCCTAACATTTTCCTTTCATGAGTGCTGTATTATTTAGATCATCACACCGCTCAGAAGAAACGTCTGTCCCTTCCCATTATATTCAACCCTCCCCCAAAATGATAATTAAACAAGGAATGCATCAGAAACTCAAAATTATGGTACTTAATTATGCATCGGTCACACATTAATCTTTCATGATTTGGGAATCAACATTTTGAATTATTCAAAACGGCAAAATGCATGAAAAGTCAAAAGTGGGAAAGGAACAACAGAATGAGAAAAACAACAAAAAACTAAATGCACATGAAGGCGTTGACGGTCTAATTGCTCATAGTGTGCAGCCAGGTTTCTCTCTGAAATCTGTAGTCATCATTCAGTCAAATATGTGCATCAGTGATTATCAAATGTTAATGCTACATTAACATTCCAAGGGAATGTAAATGTAAAAGTGATCTTTTGACCTGGTACAACAGTCCTGCTGGGGAACTTGGACAAGTGAGGGGACACAGATGGAATAATTTAGCAATAATATTTGATCAAACTAAAATTACACTTAGAATAGATAATGGAGCTTAGAATATAATAAATATCCCTTGTTTATATTCTCTTTTAATCGATCCAGTGTTTTGAGAATCCTATCTTTGAAGTAACCTTGATGCAAACTTGAGAATTGCTTGTTTGTTGTTTGACATAATCATCAAGCAGCTTTTCATCCCATATTAAGTGATAATGAAAATTAATTAATCCATTTTAAATGCTGGCAAAAGATGAAAGGTCACATTATAATCTGTCCTTATTTTAGCAAAGAACAACCCCTATTATTTTCGCTTCAAGGTCAGGCTAATGACATGCATGCTCTTCCTGTTGATTTGCGTGCACATACAACTCCACTTCATTGTGCATGTAGAAGGATTTGGACTGTATGTATTCTGAAAATACTACTTGGAGCATAAGAAAACTGTAAGAAAGCACTGAATTGCTTTCCCGAAATGTCCTGTAGTCTAACAGCATCACCATAAACCTCAGTCCTTGGAAAGAGTTATTACTGTGGCTGGAGGTCACCCAGGCAGGTCTGCTGGGATGACACAAGGGCCCCCAGCATGCTTTATGGCCACTGCTGCTTGTACTGCAGGCCACCATAACAAAGACCGAGGCCTGCGCCAGAGCTTGGCCGCCCTCTCTCCGGTCCTTGAAGGCACTAAAACACACTTGCACCCACCGCTGCGTGCATACACACATAACTGAGCATGAGAGTTGACCAAGTTTCCCCATGAGGGTCTTGGCCTGTCATCTGACAAAGCCTAACAATGGCGAGCAGATGTCAGTGTTCCAGGGCCAAGTGGCTTTGGATAAAAAATCACCCTTGTAACCCATAAAGGCAGCTTAGGGTTCTGGCTGTCAGGGTGCAGTATTTTTAGATAAATTAACACAGTCGGAAGAAAACCAGTGGGCATTGGAACAGTCCAGGAACAGCTTGCAGGAAGGCAGGCACAAAAGAGAGGCCAGTTCAAGGGCCAGTTTAGGGGGGGCCAGTATCTCTGCATGAGGGACTTAAATATTAAAGCATTTATAAACCATCAGGCTGGTCTGCAGCATGGCTGACAGGAAACTAGATTTAGGACATCATAGGCAGTGTGACAAGACAAGACGCATCACAGAGCAACGCATGTGATTTAAAAACAAACATGGCCGCCTTCCCTTCTGTCTGTTATTCATCATTATTCATCCAAAATCCAGCCTTTTTATTTAGTTTTTTTGTGACATTTTAACATTTACTTTCTGATATTCACCATTTTTCAAGTTCTAATGGCCATAAATCCCTGTGATATTTATTTAGAGACTGCTGAAAAACAGTCCCTTCAAAGAGCCTGAGTGAGATGCTGGTGCTAGTCTGGCGACCCTGTGATGGACCTCGTGAATGACGAGTAGCTGAAACTTGAGGAAGAGGAGATGCTGGCTTTCTGACCTCCGACTTGTCAGACTGTCCTCACAGCACACACAGTTCTGAAACTCTTGCAATCAAACATAGAGGGGCAGGTGGTGTAATGGCCCTGAATTATGTGGGCGATGGTGCTTAGTTTGGGTAATTTAGAACCAGGACATAAGCAAGTGATGATTGGGGGCGGAGGAGAGTCCCTGCAGGGCAGCAGTAATTAGCCAGAAGTGCTATCTTGAGTGCAGTGATGGAACTTGGCCACCAAAGCTTAAGCTTAAGAGGAGCCAGAAGAGAGAGCGCACCTCATGACATCATCAAAAGAGGAGAAAATGCAAGGGGTGCTGACCGCAGAGTTTGGGGATTCAATAATCAAAGGGCTCTTGTGAAGTCCTCATGACATGGTTGATCATGCTGACACCAGGTTGCACTGCTCAGTAAAAATGCCCCTGTGGTCAGCAATGCACATTCAAAGGATCCCGAAAGGATAAGGATACATGAAGGTAAACAATCAGCCACCCAGTCCTGTAATGCAACACTGCAGCATCAGGCTCGATTCACACACTGCCACAAGAATTAAGAAATAGCACAGGTCATCATGCATCGAAGCCGCGGAGTAGTTAAATCAGCACTCTCAGGTTTTAGAGGTCTTTGTTGACAAGGAGGGCAAATAATAAGAATATACGGGGTGATTTGTTGACAGATTATTGCAGAGCTATCAAACGGTGGAATACACTATGCCTGTATACATTGTGCCCCCCCCCCCCCCCAAAACCCGGTTCGTATTTATCTAGTGGTAGTGCATAAATGGAAAACTGCAAATATCACTCAGTACCTGCATGTTGCCTATCCCAGTTTGGACGTTAAGTGTAATAAAAGCCACACGTCTCTCGTCTGGACAGGCTGGAAATGATGCTGCTCAAATGAACCTGCCTCTCAGTTAAATGTTTTCACACTTCACACTCCATTATAGTGGTGCTGATGTGAGCGGCTCCAGGTGAGCAGTGGGCATGAAGGCTGTCAGCGGAGGAGGAGGGGCTGCGGTCCTTAGAGTGGGAGTGGGAGAAAGGAACAGGGAACACCAGCCTGCTTCGGGGGGGGGGGGGGGAGCGAACATGTCTCATTAGGTACGGGCCTCTGCACTTTCTATACTGAGATGCATGTTTTAATGGGAAATCATGGCTGAACTGGAAATCGGGTCCTCGCTACTGAGAATCGAAAAATGTCATGGCGTTCAACGCGTGAAGCTTTTGGGAAGCGCATCGTGTGGCCTAACAAGGTGACAGTTGGGTCGTTGGCTTCATATAACCATATATGACGTCTACGTCAACATTTTGATGTGCTTTCATCATAGATTTGTTGGAAACATGTACAGAAGAAAAGCGCATGATAGCACTGAATTGCTAATGAGAAGAGAGAAAAAGGTTTTGGATCATCCATTATGATCATTGAAGAGCAAGTGAGCTCTGATGGAAATTGGAGAGGGTGAAAACCTTTGTCATACTAATGAGGGGTATTAACTATACTTTCTAGGCTTCACGACATTGAACATTTTACACTTGACATTAATTGCCTTTGCCAAGTACTGAAAATCTTTTTTTTTTTACCTCAAGAGTATAATTTCTTGACACTCAGTAAAATATTGAGAGGGCTTATGATGACGAACGTTGACAGGACTCAGCCAAAAGTTTTAGGTTAGCAAGTTTGAGATTTGATACAGGCACCCACACGTTCCATCATATAGGAAGAAAACTTCCATTCGCTGACATTAAATGGGTGTAGACCATATTTCCTCCACATCAAATATATGGTAATAACATGTGTTATTAAACACTAATCAAATACATGCTCATTTGCTCTTCTTTTCTCGGTAAAGACTAATTAGATGCTTGAGGATGTGACTGATTAAACAACACGCCACTCTCTCAATTAAATGTCACGTGTAATTACGATGAGAGGAGTGACAGATCCTCGCAACACCTCAACCATCACTTATCTTTACATTGCCCCACTGTCTCTCCTGTCTGTCTGATATTAGAGAAACATTCCAAACACACCACAAAACGCTACATACGGCGATATGATCTGACTATTTCATCATTGGGAAATGGTGGCATGAATTGCACAATTGATGACTTCCTTAATTTTTTTTATTCTAAAATGTGTTTTTATTTTCCCAGTACTGCAGCAGCTTGTCTCTTCCAGAGCGACAAAGGAAAATAAAAATCAAACAGTTGTCAGGGGTGTGCTTGAAATAATATAAGTCCTCCACTACCGTTATTGGCTACTAATATAATTATTTCTTTTAAATTGCATTCAGATGCACAAGAAGCTGCTGGGAAGAAACAGGGTCCCGTTTCTAATGAATACTGTAAATGTGTTCTCTGATACCTGATCCAGCATTGATGCCTGTATCAGAGGCTTTTGCATCCTGTGTCCCTGTTTTATCCGCTCGAGCCGTGGGGATCTGCAGCACAGCCGTATCCAGCTTTAGAAGCACCAGCACTGCTTTACTTCGACTTCGAAGAACGTACTGATGGTCCTATTTTTAAAAACAGAGGTGTTCCAGTTTTTAAGTAGATTTATGTGAGTTTTACAGTCCCCATATGAAGTAGAAATAATTCCCTGTGGGCAAAACTCCACTCAAACTCCAAAGTGAACAACAGCAACTAAAAGTGGGGTCCCTTTGCAAGTTGCCTCTAGCTTTGCAGGCGTTCTGCATTGTTGTTTCCTTTGTTTCTCTGTGATTTATCTGCATGCCCAGACGGGTTTCTCCTACCACATCTTAACTTTATTCCCAAGCCATCTCGGCGGCAGTTTCCTCTTTCCTTAAGCTGGGAGTTGGACTAAAGCCTCAAAGCAGCAAACACCTGTCCTCATACTGCATCCACTTCATAAACATATGGAATCATTTGGTCCCATTCAGCCGCCTCTGGAAAGTGAAGATGCTGCTGAAGTGCTTTTCATTCGACTCACGTGAGGTGACCGTTTCCTTTATTCCTGCAAGAGCTAATCTCAGGAAGCCTCCTTTAAGTGCACCCCCGTGCTGCTGCACTGTTGTGATCAGTAACCTGCTCTCTGTTTCACACAAAGCTTGCGTGGGCCGTGCAGAGCGTTCATCCCCACTGCTACCATGTCACTGGGAGGGGGTGTTTTCCCCAGAGTAATCCTGATCTGTAGAGCCGGCGCGCTGCTGCCTTGATCGGCTGTGGAGTTGTAGCGTACCGTACTCGTCCTCTCTTTCTCGCGCATTACCCCACCCATCTTACATGCTCTTCATCAGTTTCCAGGGGTACGATTTGGAATCGAGTGGGAGTGTGTCCAATGGCATTAAACCACAGTTGAGCTTCAATCGCAGATTAGAGTAGAGGCGGGACTGTGAAGACTGGGCCTGGGTGGGAGGTGATACAGTGGTGAGATGGGCTTTGGCTACATGGGGAGGGTGGACAGCTCTCATCAGGGCCAGCAGGGAAGTAGGAATAATACAGAAATGTGGGGTTTGAAATCCAGAAAGGGATAGGCTTAAGTCTTCTGCGATTGAAATGGAGCTTTAGGGCTAATAAAGAACTCCCTTGAAGAAGGAGTGAAAGCTTGGCAGCCTTCAGAGTTTGTCCCGTCTTCTGCGAAAGCAGACACATTTATCCACAGTGTTTCCTCTGAAATATGCTGTATGAATGGAGGAAGCGAATTCTCCTTCATGTTTGTGTAGAGGCAACTTCCCCTCACCTGGCAGAAGTTTAATCAAATTTCTCTCCTCTCCTTTCCTCGAGCACTTACAGCATACATATTAGAGTTAGTCTTTCTTTTAGATCTATTTTATGTGACACTGCTACTGTCGTGTTTTCAAGTATTCCATTAGAATACTCTCAGTATTATTATAACATCATGTGATATTTGTTTAATATAAAGAACAACACCAAGCAAACCCATAACACATGTATTATTTTGTAAGAAGTGCTGCTAACCATTGTGTGAAATGCTCTGTTAACATCATGTCATTATTTTATCTGATGTCATTTGATGTCTAAAATTGCAATTTGTTGCAAAACCTGGTTTTACCATCATGGGCACAGAAAGAAACCTGTGTGTGTGTGTGTGTATCCATCAATCTTCCTTCCACTCATTAAGTGTCAGCCTCATAAATAACAGGAATAGGAGTGCCTGATTTTTGCATGCTATCAGTGCCTTATTGCCTCCATCACATGAGCCCAGTAAAACGCACCTCCTGTTTAAACATGTCCATAAGTTATGACACTGCATAATAACACCTATCAGGAGAGCTATCAATAAACGAGTAAGCAGTGAAATCAATTTAAAAAAATGTAGTCAAATATATGAAGCTCAGTGCTGAACACCAGAAACTTCTGGCTCGGTGTGTGAGCTGGTGAATATTTCCCTGCAGTGGCGTGGAGCTGGCACTTCATGCATTTGCAGAACTGCCTTCATAGCAGTGTGTCATCGATGGATCTGATATGGGCTGGCTTTCAAATGCATCGTTTGCTGTTATCAGGGCTGCAGAAATATCTGTTGAGGATTAAATGTTGACATTTTCATCACTTTGCCATTTTTCCATAAAAAAATATAATTGGTGAATTAATTAATTAAATGATTTGCTGGCGTTGAAGGGTTGGTCATCTGTCAGCTCTGGGAAATTGTGGCTAATCAGATGTTTCAGTATGTTTCAGTAACGGCAGCTTTAAGGAACCTAACCTGTCTAATACTGAAATAAAGGCAACTAGCCTGCACCAGCCTGTTATTTACACAGCACCGATCCAAGCAGTCATTATTATTCAAATTCATTCAATTGCAAAAGTGGGGGAGAGTGGTATTATGAAGATGAGGAATTGCAGATAATTAGCGGGAATGCATTTTGTTTGAACCCAGCCACTTCGACTTGGGATGCGCTACGAAGGTTGGGTGATAAACAAGCAGTGGAAAATCACAAGGGGAAAGAGAAGAGAGACAACAAACACTTTCATCTAAACCCACAAAGACGGATAAGTCTAAGGCATAACCAACTGCTGTGTTGCGGGTAAACAGCTGTGGAATTAGCCACCGCCAAACCGATTGTCCTCCAGCACTTTAATCCGTAATGCAGATAAATCTGGCTCTGAAGTTGCTGGAAGCAGCTCTGGGTGTCTAGATGGCTTTGACCATCGACGGAACGAAGCTGTGGCAGCAGCAGCAGCACCGATGCGATGCTATAGCTCGCTCCCCATCGCTGTTTGTCTGACTGCTTGTTGTTTGCTATACGTATCATTGTTTCCATTCCATTTCACAGCAATCAGCCTCGGTGAGGGAAAAGTGCTTTTCTATCCTTGAGCTGTGTCTTTGTCATATCAAGACCGCTCGCTTGTGCTGCAGATACTTTATAAGCCAGTGTGTGTGTGTGTGCGTGCGTGCATTTGAGCTTTATCTACAATATATGGATTTAGTTATTACAGTTTAACTTCTTCATGGTGCATGGTTTTTTAATATGCGCAAGCTTGTATGCGAACAAATACGAGAGCAAAAATGTTTTTGTGTGCACAGAATATATTGAGGAAGCTGATGGATCTATTTCTGGCTAAAAGAGTCTGTCAAAAGGAGCTGCATTCAAATGATAACACAGCCAAAGATTCAAGGCTTGTTGAAAGCATAGTCACAAGAATAAAGAACCTTTCATCAATTCCAAGCAAGCACTTTTTTACAAATTGCATGCAAACACCTTTGTTGTGCCCCTTTAGTTCTCAAAACTGACAAAACACATTGTTTGGCAATTTGAACGGCCTGCTTTATTTCGATCCATTTCTTGATGGATCCAAATCCAGGCATGAGCTGAAGGGACCTAGTTTCGATGGAGCGAGCTCCTCCTCGACGCACTGAAAGCAAACACATCTGTGTACATCGTGCAACTCTGACAGTCTTTTGTTGATGACTTCTTTTCAGCTTTAATTGCATCCTGATAACCAGTTTGTAATGATGTTAGAGGTGATTAAACATACAACCCTTTTTTTCTTTACACATTTGTAACACTCACACACAAGCATATTGGTGCGTGCAAGGCCGCGGTGACTGTGATCAATCATCCGGCGACAGCGTTGCAAACGTGCCGTAATTCCTTCCATGGATTCCTTTATCAACGGGCAAATTCGTCTCACTCTCCACCTCAAACATTACGAGTCCTCGCACATTTAGCCCCACACCTTTCCCTTTTATCTTCCTGCCCACCACTTAATGTGGCAATTAGGGAGCTGTGGAGGTTGTTACTTCCTATTAACTCTTAACAGCTCAGGCTAGCTGCCACAATCACATACTATAACCTGTAGCCAGCTGTGACAGCTACAGTGTGCAGCGGACCGGATTCATGTTGCTCCTCTTCCTCTTCTCTCCTTTTCACTGCACATCCTGCCAATTTTACAATATTTCCTGCATGCTAGTCTTCATCCATCTTCCTTCTTGTGATTTATCCATCTCATATTATACTGGCTCATTGGTTGATAAAGCAATCAGCTCTACAGCAACATTAAGTGTGTAAACATATTGGCACTGATGTTGCGCTCGCCCCCTCCTCTCCCCTCTTCTATTCCTTTAGCCCACATTTTGTTTCTATCCCACATCTCTCTCTCTCTCTTCCTTATTTTGTCCTTTGCCCCTCATTTTCCACTTTCATCTCATTTCCTCCACCAGGCTTCAATCTTCCGTGTTGATTTCAAACCTTGAAAGTCAACAGATGAAAAGTGGAAAAGGATTTGGACAAAGAGTGCCAGCTTCATCGTCCCCCGTGAAGATTAGCTGTGGCTCATTGGAACGTATGCTTTGTGTTAAAGAGCCTGCCAAATGGCAGAGCACGGTTGGGGGATTCATAATTATCTCTTCATTGCTCTGCATGTCTAATGACTGCCCCCATTCTAGAACCCAAGACGATGTACACAATGCCTTCCCCCCCAGACAGCACTGAAGCAGGTGCATCTCTTCTCCATTACAGTTGATGTCTCTTTGATAACAAGGTCATGTCCTTAATTTTCTTTCATTTTTAAATGAGAAACATTTTATCAACTGTGCTGTTTTACAGGCAACACGACATAATATCAGGCGTTATTCTCATTTGCATACAATATACAACACGTCTGAGCAATACTGTGCGAGAAAATAACTTTGGTTCAAATCTATTTGCAGTATTTTCAATTTCATTGAATTATGTGTAATTTTCTGAGCATTGAGACCTGGCAGTGAACACAATTTGAGGTTTCATTGAAGTGATGGTATCTCTTATGGGCTGTAGCCTAGTTATTAAGAATTGCTGTCAATCACCAAATGCTATTTTACCAATGCAAACCATTTCCTCCAAATTGATGTCTGAGTAAGGGACTGAATATGTGCATGCTTCATACCTGACTCAGGGGTGTATACATTTGGAGAAAATAACATTACCAAAACCCGGGCACAGTTCATATGTGTCCTGTCTGGTGGTCCTGGTAATGCAGATCTTGAACATTATACTAGGAGAATAATTTTAGCCCCTAAATTGTGTTTATCTTGAATAGAAAATGTTGCGAACACAAACAGAGACACCATTCAATTGCAAGTGCGCACATGCATGCATGGACTTCTCCATTAGTTGCCAAATGGTAGATGTGAGTTTGGACTGGGTTTATGTTTTTTTGAATGATGGGACTGAGCAAATGTGTGGTTTTGCACTAGTATTGATGTCATCCAACCACAAACAGAAAAACAACAGGCTGCAGGCTTGTGAATAGACTCTGGTATTAACCCCATAAATCACTGGAGTGCTGATGGTTTTCATATATGAGAGAATTCATCAGATTTTCTCCGTCTCTTTCTCATTTGAAACACACACACACACTTGCACATCAGCAAATGCAGATACACATGTGCTGACACATAGGCTTGATGAATGGGAATCTTGCAAACCTTCCACACAATAGCATGACGATGCATCTTGTTCACCATCACCTGTTTTGTTGGGTTTCATTTCCCTCGTATCGACACTGAGGGGGTTAGTTTGTTTCAAGAATCCATCACATCCTGGCTGCTTCTAACTCGTGATGTCAGACCATATAAATTTGCCTCTCCAGCTGCTTGGCTGGCAAGATAGAAGAAAGTCTCTCCATGAATAAGCCTGGCGATCCACATGGAAAAAATAGAGGATAGATAAGATTATAGGTAATGAAGAGAAATGGATTGAGGCTCGTCTGAGCGAAGTTGGGGGGGGGGGGGGCGATAGCAGCTTGGTGATAGTGATTTAAGAGGTCAGAGAAGGAAGATAAAGGCTTGTGCATTATTAACGCTGAAGGAATCTAACTGGATGTGACTGGAAGTTTCTGCTGAGGTTCCTGTTGAAAAAGAAAGGAAGAATGAAAATTCATCAAAATGCCAGTGTGTGTGAGCGGGTGTGTGTGTTCGTCTGGTTTTTCTCACATTGCTGTTTCATGAAATCTATATTCGAGGTTCCATTTTATTTCTCAGTGCAAAAACAGCCAATATTTGTAATTACAAAACGCATTTGAATTTTTGTTTGTAAAAAAGCAGAATATTTATCTGTCACCGAAGAGGGTTTGAGGGAAACTGTGTCATCGGGCAGAGTTAAGCGCTTGTACGCGTACTTTGTTCTTGCATAAATGTGTGTGCACCTGTGCATGCTGTACATATTTGTGTTGGCAAGTGAGAATGAGTGTAACATTTTTGTTGCCCGTCACCCACAGTGCAGACTGATGGTTCAGACATGTAATTTATGCCATCTCTGTCGCTGGCAGTGAAAATGGTTACACACTACTTTCTCTACATAAAATAAACAGAACTGAAGCTCTGGGGGCCACAAAACTTTAATCCTTAAACAGATTCATCCATCCATCGGTGAACACCCCAGATGAGATGCCAACTCAGCACGGGGCCACACACGCAGACAGACAACCGCTCACACTCACACCTACGGACAGTTTCTAGACCAGTTCACCAAAACTGCATGTTGGTTGGAGGTGGGAGGAAACCAGAGAACCCATGCAGAGATAACCCACACAAACAAGGGGAGAACATACAAACGCCGCACAGAAAGGAATCAAATACGGAGCCCTCTTGTTTCTTGTCACTGACTCACCAAAAGATTAATCTCCTGCTCTAATATTTCTGTCTCTTGTGCTTTACATTTTTATATTGCTTTTCCTCTCTTCTCTTTCAATTTCTAAATTTTGTTCCTCTATATTAATGCCAGAAATTCACTCGCACTCTCACCCATCCTGTTCTCTCTCATCTTGTGCTGTCTTTCTTTTGCCCTCTCTTAGCAAGGAGTCCAGGTGTTTGACAATGGCAGCCATCATTCACGGGAATATGATGTGAAATCGATCTTGTGGCACACCCTGCTGCAGTAGTAAATTTGGGAGGCAGGGTTGCAGATTAATTCCAAGGTCTTTTTGGTCAAGACACATGGCTTGCCTGAAAAAGGGAGTACACAGGAAGGGGTTGTGCCATAATTGCAATTTATCATGCAGCTATAGCCTCTGCTGTCCACATGTCTGTACCAGAAGTTTATTGAGGAGACGGGACCTTTTTATTTGAGCTGAAATAAACATCAAATGGCGGCCAGGCTCAATCAATCCCTTGTCCATCCAACTAATTCTTCCACAGAGAAAAAAAAGATGTTGTGAGGTGGGCATGAGCAGGAAGTCATATGGCAGAGAGGGAAAAGCTGCACGAACAGAGATTGACTGATGAATGCGGAAATGATTACACCGCTGGGAGGAAGTGGCATTTATTGCCAGTCTCCTGTTGCCTCTTGTTTCTCTTATGGCAGTGATTACAGAGCGGATGCATGGACAAACAGCTCTCCCAAAGATGCCCATCTGCCATATAATACACATGCTCACAGACAGACACAAACTGAATCATATCCTTCCACAAAAAGCCCAACCGTCATCGGGGTGGTGGGACGTCAGCGAAAGGTAGGAAGTCATCAAGAAAAGGATGCCTTTGTCAGGTGTGCTCCAAGACCTTGTCTGTCCCCGTGATGACTTACTAAACTCCATCAGTCCCTGAATGAGATCTTCTGCCACACTCTGCAAAGAAGCCTTAACAAGCACAAAACCTGTCCAGACAGCCGTTGGGCCTCATTCACACACAAAAAAAGGTGTTGTTGCAAAAACAATGCTGGTGTTTTCATTTATATTGAGCGTGGGTAGTGCTTTTAAGCTTTAGCAGTGCAAAAGAGAAATCAAAAAATAGTCAGCAGCTCTGTGTTGCAATGTCTTTAATAGACGCAGTGTTTGGGGAAAGAAATCCAGACATCTTTCTTTGTGGCCAATCACATAACCGAGTAATCAGACCGGCTGGTCAACAGCATTGTTCTGTGAGCTGTTTTCAACTTTTTCCATTTGAGTGCCTCAAATGAAATTTCTCGCCCAGCAGTCAAAGGACATCAGAATAAACTAGATCTATTTTTATATAAAATTGTAAATTCACAATGTAGAATCACTTGAAAAGGGCAGCAGTTAATTATTTTATTGTCTGTGTTATAATCTGGTTTCTCTTATTGAATTCCTTATTAAAATATCTCCGTAATTATCCAATAAAATGAACCCGGGCACAGGAAGATTGCTTACAGTGTAAGTGACAACAAAAGGTCGGGTGTGGCTGCACTTCAGCTTCATACTGGCGAAAAGAAGGATGTAGCAGGACAGATGCAGCCGGAATGGACAGCCCAGTCCACCTCTAATTTTCTACCCAAGGACAATAGCAATTTAGTCGTGCCTCTTTCTGATTCGCTGCCACACCGTGCTCTTCTTTGTTGTCCTATTTTTCATAATAACGCTTTCTTTCAGGGCTAAACAACAACAGAAGGCCCGGCCTTTAATAAGCCTCCGTCTCAGCGCCGTGCAGCTCAGGGGCTTGTGGCAACAGTAACTGTGTGTATTTATTATTGATGGCCAGCACCTTGGCCATGTGTTTGCAATGGCGGAACAGAGCAGCAGAGAAACCAGGTCATCTACGGCACGGTGCCAGCGGCCCAGCCGACTCGCCCAACCAGCTTTATTGCATTATTATTGCATTTCTTTCATTACTGCTATCGCCTGCCTTTCCAATACCGCCGACTTGGAGTCACAATTCCCATACATAGTTTACCTTATAGCCTCATGGAGAGCCACTTCTCAGCGCTACATCTACTCTATTACATACACGCATACACACTCACACACTCTGGTTCGCTCCCATCAGTCATAACGCCCCCTTAACCTGCCCCCCCCCCCCCCTCCTCTAGAGTTATTTTCCTCCCCTTTGAAGAACAGCAATAACGATTTGCCTGGGAAACGCACAACTCCCGTTCACTTCTGTTAAGTTGCTTCGAGGTATAATTTTCTGAATCAAAAAAAGGGATGTTTTGCTTCAAACATTTACTCAGTATGTCACTCTTGGGTGATATTCTAGCCTCGTGGATGATTATTTTCTGTTTAACAGCCTGGTTTTACACATGGGCATATGCTGCGAGTGCAATTAAAATGGACACAACAATATTGCTGAAAATTACTATTGAGGTCAAACGCATAGTAAACACCTCGGATTTAACTCAATTACCCACTGTGTGTTTTATGTTTTAGAGCGGTAGATCAATTTATGTTACTAGAATTCTACTTCAACATTTATAGCCCACACATTCAAGGCAATCATCTGCGGGTTAAGGGGAATGCATGATCATTTGCTGTTTCTGTCTCAGAGATGGCACTTGTGGGCGTCTGATTTCATAAAGATGGTGTAAGTGTTCATTGTCTCTTAGTTTTCAACCAGAATAGATTTGACTCTATACGTGCCTGTGAATTCTGAATGCAATCGCACTAAATGATGCCATCATATCCTGCACGAACCATTAGTGTTTCAGCGTGATTGTATTTCCCAGAATTATTGGGGGGTCTTTCCTCTGCGTTGATGATCAGGGAGATGAATACGGCACTGAAATGTTTCCTATCTGAAATGTTTCAAGTTACAGGTTAAATAATAAAAGTGCAGCGAACTTTTCTTCACCAGTCCACCAGTCTTTCCATCATCTCGATTGCCAGTGTCCAAATATTTGTGTTTATATTTATAAATGTCTTTATATAATTAATCTTAAGATACATTATTGACAACTGCAGTCCTGCCATCCTGCTGTTTGTCTCCCCCCCCCCCCCCCCCCCCAATGGGGTGGCTCTATGGATCTGGATTAAGGTGTGAATTTTTGATGATAGGAAATAATAATCTTCCATTTAATCACAACTGAACCATTTTGGGTCAATTCTGAATGAAACTCGGTAAAAGAGTGAACATTATCCCAAAGAGGGAATCACTGAGCTAAGGTGTGTGTGTGTGTGTGTGTGTGTAGGGGTGCAGTGAGAATCCTGAGAACAGCCATTTAACTAAAAGTTTTACTGACTGTAACTTTATCAGAGCATGGCATCAGGGATGGGGAGAGATGATTACGTTTTGGGACGAGCCAGTCCAGCCGAGAGGGAACGTTGACATCTGCTTTACTACCCCTGATGTAAGAGTAAGGTGTGAATTAATGAAAATACAGGTGCCACAGATAACTAGGAATGTAACTTGTGGGCTGAAAGGACCCTTCAGAGAGAGCGATCTCGGTGTTATGTTGACATGCATGCATACATGAGTTTGTGTTGTAAAGTAACGATGGAGGCATTCTCCTTGAGAAGGAAACGCTTTAGCTGAAGGACTCGTATTCATTCTGTCTCAGTGACAGAGGGAGATAATTCATTTAATGAAAACGCTAATATCAAATAATACGAAAAGAGTGCGACGGTTGGTAAGTCAGCAGCTTAAACGCACAGGTGGTGTGAGTGGGCTGTAATGTGTGTGTTGCTGTGAATCAGTGTGTAAACTCAGCAGGGTTTGGGAAGTGTGATGCATCTGAATCACGTCTGTTTGAGTCACTCCCACTCTGGACTTGCGAGGTCGGTTTTTAATGGCAGTGGGAACACCAAGCCCAGGTGCTCCCATTAGCCGATGACCCGCTGGCACCTGAAACACAAAGACACAAAGCACCAGCCTATAGTAACGCAGTCAGTATCTGTCTGTAACCATGGTGCTTCTTCTAGATGCCGGTGTCTACATGCTGGCCATGCTCGTTCTGTGGCACCTATTATGTGTCTGTGCTTTGTCTCATAAACTCCTTCATTCAGCCTTGTTTAATGGAAGAGGAAAGGCCATTCAAGGCCAGAAATGACCACCAGCCACGTTCCTTGGGTCAGTCATAATTAGCCATACTGCAGCCTTGGGGCTCCATCCAATTGAGCTAGGTCATCTCGATCTCTGTTGGTCTAGGAGGCCAACCTTTCCCCTGTGCTAGAGTCAATGTGCTCAGCGACCCCCCAACTAAGTGCTTCCATACAGCACCATGAAATATCCCAGGGCAGTTGGGAAGCAGCCATGTTTGTTCCGCTTTTAATATTTCCAAAACGAGTGATGCATGAAGTTGACAACATAATATCGGGTCTGCAATGTTTTCCTTTAAATGTTCTTTCTGATAAGATCACATAGTAACGGTTCTGTTCCCATCGTTACACAACTAGACGGGTTATTTATTAGAAACGTGCATTCCCCCGGTACTTATTGATTAATGGTAAAGGTATAACTTTAATGATCATTAACAAACAAGGGATCGTGAAACAAAAACACGATCCCTGACAATGTCAAAGGTCATGAGCTTAACTTCGATGCTTCAAGTTTGTGATTTTCGGTGATGTTCAGAATCAACAAGACTTCGAGGAGAAAGTGACTCTGAATTAATTATAGTTTATTCCAACTGGGATTTTATGGACTCCGCATGAAATAAACTTAGCTCGATAACAGTTAATGCTAAAACACAATTATAATTGTGTGAAAGAATAGGGATATACAGTATGTCCAGTGCTATGGCTGGATGTTTGACCTTTTGATACACACAATCATTATATTTTATCAATAGTTTACTTTGTCCCAGAGTGCAGACTGTTCTAATATCCAGCTCTGTTTGCCACCAAATGCAGTCTCTGCATGTTTTATTTCACTTGTCTTGCCAAGATCATCATTTATCTTCAGAGCACCATAATTGTCAGACAGTGATGCCTTTTATAGCTATTATTAGAAATTGTGTCCGTCTTCAGAAACGGGCACAGACGTGTGAGTTGTCCCCTGGGCACCATTTCGCATCAAGGTTAACTTGTCGTGATTAGTATAAGGAGATGAGTAGTTGCCAGGGGATGAAGGAAACAGTGGTTGAGAGGACGAAGAGCCTGGAGTGACAGATGACTGGTGTTTCTATTGCTTTGTGTACAACAAAGCTCATCTGAATTCTGCTCATATGTATTATTGTCCTTGCTTGTTTTTGTCCTTGGCTGTACTAGTCCTGATGTGGATGGTGACTAACAATTTATACTGTATTTTTCTTACACATTGCTGATGTTGATGTGAAATATTAATCATCTTGACCCAATATGAAGAATCTCTATTTTTTAAAAACCTTAACCATATTCATTGAAGATTACTTCATGAATTAATCGAGTTCTGAATTCAGAGAATTTTGCCTTATTTTTTATTTTTTAAATATGTCGCCATGATGATGAGTCATTTGATCTCGGACCGTCTTAATAACATTCAGACGTTATATTCAGGAGATGTGATGCCCTTTTTCTAATAGTATTATGGAGAATAATGTATGTTCTGTATAAGCAATGAAACGATCAATCATGTGGAGCCTTTTTTAGATCAAAACTGAAAATCTCAACTCCGACTAATTGTAGTGACTTATGTGGCTTTATATTAAATCCCCTTTAAGACATAATCCCAAATTATGTAAAACCTGTAATCTCAATCTGTAACTATCAAATGGGTCGTCTGCATTCATTTAAATAATGTGTATTTGCCCAAGTGTTAGCTTGGGATGATGTGATTTTATAAAAAATATGCATTTATTTATTTTTTACCATTTGTATGATGCCATTTATGGATTGGCTTTCTCATACTCCTTCTATGAAGTTTATCCGAGCCATAATTTTCTGATGGCGGTGCCCTGAACACTGCATGGATAATCCTTGGAGGAGAAGGCTAATGTCCCCGGATCACCCCCACGAGAGTTGCTATCATTGTATCCCTACACCAGGGCTTGCAATCCCCAGCAACACCATAATTAATGAGCTCAAGCAGCCTATCGCTGCAGAAACCTCCCTCCCAATCACCAGGATGCACATCATGCAATTGGATATTGTGACTTGTGTAGGTGCTAATTTCATGTAAGTTCATAAGCGTTTAGAAAAACTTATTTTTGATGGGCAGCTGGATTAAGGCTAAACTGGGATGTCACCAGTGGGTGCAGGCTTACATTGGGTATGAAGGCCCCTGCCTGGAAACACTCATTATCGGTCATCACATTATTAACCCCATAATTCACATCTCCATTTCATTTGCTACATTTAATTACAGTGCAAGATTGTGTGACAAATGAAAGCCTAATTAGAACGTAACTGTTTCCTCTGCCCTACACCGTATGTGTTTACAGCACGACAGAACTTGCCTTGTTTTTTTTACTATACTGAGATTCAACCTTCTGTTAATATTCCCATGACACTAGAATAGACATATTTTATGTATGCTACACATGTCTTAGTGTGCATGCATCAATGTGCCACCTTCTTTTCTTTCACCCCTCAGAAACAAAGCATATGCCATCATTTAAACAGCAGCAATAGTATTTTCCTTTGCATGTGAGAATACCAAACACACATAACCACCTAATCTGCCTGTTGAGAAAAGGTAAAAGCCCTGTCTGAATTCATATTAAATATTATTTTAAATGTGGACAACTGGCCTCCATTTCCTGCTGGGAATCTTAAACACCTGCTATTCCAGATTAGTTTAGAGCTCATAAAAATGTAAATCTGCCATACAGTGTTGGAGTGTTTGTGGAAAATGATTTAAGTACCGGCGACAAACTGTATATTTCTCATTCATTTATTTTTCCCTTTAAAGGCTGATGGCTGGGAACTGGAGCTAATCTGACGCTTTACAAATCTCTTACTATTTTGGGAGATATTTGGAGATAGAGGTAGTATTTTCTCTCCTGCCTCAGCGTTCCCATAGCAGAGAATAATTATTATGGGTTTGTTGATACAGGGTGTTAACGAGGTAATTTACACTGTTCAGAGTCTAAAAAAACCTTTTACATCAGCAGTAACCATGCATATTAAAAAATATCTGTATAGCTATAGCTCAGTGGAGTTTCTCAAGTCTCCAGATTCCATGGAACTTGGATTATTGCTGTTCTTTTAGACCCGGTCTCTCCTGTTCGTCTCGTGTTTTGCCCTGAAGGAGACCTAACAAATCAAATCTTTGCTTGAGTGCAGCAACCAAACAAAGCCCTATTACGACCACGTTAGCCCCATCAACTCTCTCACCTCGTGCCAAATTAAGGCATTGACTCTGCACTGAGCTTGTCACTCGGATTTTACCCAGTTGCATGATAGCTATGTTTTATTTGTGCGACTTTGTTTCCCACGTATTAGATGCATGCATTTCAGCACCATTCACCAAAATGCACTGGCATATAATTAAATTGTCATGATATGTAATTATTAAAATCATCATGGAATCGTTTTCCCTCACGACAATGATGTTGTAAAGACACAAGGGTTGTAACTAAATAAATAACTACTTGATGATCGTAAGTGAGGTAACCGTGGTTACTGATACAGATCAGCAGCAACCAGTGCTTCAATTTAACCATGCTTTTATCTATGTGGAGTCACCAGATCCACTCTCTCTTTCCTGATAACATCCTCCGTCCTCTGTACTTTTTCCCTTGTCCATCGTCTCTATTCCAGCTATAAAAATAAACCAAGCACACATACCCTTCCCAGCACGCACCATTTCTCGTAACGGGGATTGCACGCTGTGTCCCAATGCATTCATATTTTAGCGCAGTATTTCTAGTGTCATTTTACATCTTGTCTGTTGAAGCAGCATGGAGGATCCAGCCCGTGTTTAAACATGTTTACGTTGCTGACCCACTTACTGGATTCTTGCTGCGTTCGATTTGTGGCTGAAGTGGGGCAGCACATGCATTATGCTTCACGTTAGATCTCCAAAGCAAAGTATGCAAATACATATACACTATAGAGTTGAGCATGGCCACACGTGCACGGTGACACACCTCTACACACATGCAAGCTACATTATAATATGCTCTGATGTGATTAACAAACATATGCATTACTCAAATATACTCACATGATCAATCTGCTACATATGCTGTGGAGAAGGTTCATGGTTACAACACATGAGCTCTTGATTGATGGATAATAAAAGACCTGACACGTGTACAGGAAGTTGTTGGATAACCAGCAGACACTGGAACCATGAGGCATGCTTTAGCATTTCATTTAAAATCCAAGGCACTCAATAATGCAGGGAGCCCTTTGAAAGCTCAGCCGAGTATTCAAGCACAGAGGTAGTCAATGGTGTCTGCAAAGTTAAAGGCACAGCTTGTACCAGGAAGGGTTTTGTGTATGAAACAACAGCGTGGCATCTCCTTCGTGCTACGTTATAGACACCTTTGTTTCTGGCGTTTTAACTGTTATATTCATTTTCATAACTTTTAATGAAACTAACTACGACTATGATATTTCATTTAACGGTAATGTTTCCAGGAAAACCACCAACCAATATTCAGGTGTTTATTTCACTACCCCTCATGATGATGTTTAAAGCTATGATATAGAAATGTCTAACTTCCATGTTGGATTTGCTTACATGCCTCATTCATTTTTGTGCCACATGCCATGGGAGTGACTAGCTATTTATTTCACAGTAGCTATTTCTGGCGCTGCTGAGTTGTCCGTTTGATTTGATCCAGTAAAGATGCAAAACTTTGCATCTGGTGTAAAACCAGTATTTGGTTATTTATCGGTAAGAGTTATTTTTGTCTTTCAAATTAGATTATTCAAATTTCAAATTATTCATGGTTTAGAATGTTGGCCTGACCAAATCAATAATCTAAAGATATTACCTCTACTCCCAGGGGTTATGTTTGTTGATCAAATGTTTGGGAACTAATATAGTTGTACAGCGATGCTGCAAACTAAAATAAAAAGTTTAATCAACTACCTCTTGGGTTAAAGCATATACATCAATCGTAAACAACAGTTTGGCTTGCAAAGTGCCCCCCCCCCCCCCCTGCTACATTGAATGTCCACCACCTTAACACACATCAGGACACACAAACTCAGCTATTTCGCATCCACTGGAAATAGTTTGTCTTGGAGGGCTTAAAATATAGATGTCTGTCATGATTTTAACACGTGTGCTGTCTCAAGAGGAACAACGCTACTTTACTGCAGTCTCTCCATCACCGATAAGATGAGTTGTGTGACTTGTATGTGGAAGAAAGAAAAGTATATTTGATTTGATTAATTGAATAATAAAAAAAACTCTGTATTGTTTATCCTTGATTTTACGGACAACAGACTAATCTGTCTGTCCTTCATAATTCTCTGTCCGTTGCCGGTGACTCTACTTGTCCTTGTTGCAAAGCTCAGACAGAGTCGTGACACTGATATATTTGCAAACCTTTATTGCCGTCTCTCTCTGCGTCTCTATCCTGCTAAGATGAAGCGCTCAGTCTGCAGGAGTTATTCATGTTAACTAGAGTGATGTCATTAGAGGTTTGTGTCCCGAGGTCTGTGTTCGGGATGGTGTTCATCTCTGAGGTAATTGTCACAATGTCCTCTTGCTGAAAGTAAGCCAGACAGCTGACATCATTGACCAGTTCACCTTTCTCTCTTCTGCTGTCAGAATGACATGCTTCCCTTTCTCCCTTCCCTTACAGCTCATCTGAAGACGAAGGGAGTTATCATGGACTTGGCAGTGTTGGCTGAGGAAGTAATTAGAATGCTCACTCTTTAGGTCCTAACATAGATATGCTAATCCGCTCCATTTATCTTGTCCTCTTGCATGTAAACGCAGAAGCCAAATGCCACACCCATTACTTCTCGCACTCTTTCCTGTTAAGGATTTGGTGTTTTGTTTGGAGAGAGCAATCTGCTTAAAAAAATAATCAAGCTTGCCAGGGCAGGACATCACTACGGCAGCTTTCCCTGACCCCCCACTGTCTGTGGATTAATTACTGACTGCTATGAATCCTCCCCTTCTCTTAGCCCACAATCTTCTCTGGCAACCGGTTACACTGTGGCACATGAATCTTGTTGTTTGCTCTTTGCCTCCGTTGAGGTTGAGCAATCTACCAAACATTGGTTTATTTCTACAACAATCTGGAGTGAATACATTAAATCACGTTGCCAAAAGAGCTGAATCGACTGTTCAAACCACATCTGGGGGCTGGATGATCTCCAAATGAGTTTAACGCACTACTAGCTTTGGAGAAATTACTTGTTCTTGGGATCAGTAGGCATAAAACAAATTCAGCTGCTGATCCATTCAATCTGAAAAAGCTGTTATCTATAAAGGTTATTAGATTTTTGATTTTACTGACATCTCTTCATAAATATAAGTCTGTGCAATTCTTATATTTCAATCTTGTAATTTAAACATACTTATTTCACAAGTTCCTCATATTTATAGTACTTGGATGCTGCTCACTTAAAGAGGACATATTATGAAAAAAAACACTTTCCACATGTTTCTACACTAATATTTGGTGTCTAATATTTCGGGTCATTAACAATCCAAAAACTGCGAAAATAACCATCCAGTCAATCCTGCGTAGTTTGCGTAGTTCTGTAATCAAGTATTGAAACATGGCAGCATTCTCCCCTGTTGTGACGTCACATTGAGGGGACGTTCATGAGATGTGCGTGCACTCTCCCCGTGTTTGGGCTCCGCATGTCCCATACGTCTACCTGGTCTCAGCAGGGTCATAAGTCACCACCGCCATTGTCGGTACTTCGTGGGGGTTTATCTTGTACCTGTGTCATACTCTTCTGACACAGGAAAACATAAGGTTGTGAATGTTTTTCTAAAACAAACATTATTTGTTTGGCGCTGCCAACTAGCTTCGGTTTTCCACTACCATTTCTCTATTTATTAAAAAACATCAGCAACATAAAAAAAAAAAAAAAAAACTTGTGATACTCTGTAGGCTTGAATGGTTGGGCACACAAATGGAAAGAATCAATGGCATTTTATAGTGGTTCTGGATAAAGATGCAGATTCATGAATTAGCGTACACTTACTTTAAAATTGTGATACAGGGATTATATCAGGCTGTAGAAGGAATAGTCTCTGGAGTACATTCGCACTCGACAGCATTGTGTGGACCACTGACTATCTGTGGTAGCTGATCGTGCTGCTTTATCAGCTTCATCAGGTGCAGTGTTGTTCTAGCGAGGCCGGGCGTGGGACACTAACGGCGAGGGTGGTGTTTTCACTTTTCAAGTCATGCTTTGGTAGCCACAGATTTGTTGACAATGTCTGAATGTGTGCTCTGAGCTTGACATCAGAACAGTGTGGGATCAACAGGGGGAATCAGTGGAACAGAACTTGACACAAGAACATGACTGTTCCCATTGGAGGAGGATCTGTAAATGCTTGATTCAGTTTTTATTTTATTTTTTTATCCTTTGATGCTTCTTGTTTTATCTTAAAATCTCTATAATGCATTATTTCTATTGAAATGGTATTTGAGTGGGGGGTTATCCCTCTGGTTCTCAACAACAACATATCATTTGGTAGTCTAGTCTCTGCAGTGAATAAGCAGACACTTGGTGTCCACTATGGTGCTTGTAGACCACAAATTATTACAGATATTCTGCAATGCACACAAAGTGATGGTTCAATGCATAATAATAATAATAATAATAATAGTTATTATTATTTTTATTGTGGTTTAAATGATATCACAGACTAATTAATAACTAATTTGATCACCTCTCCTTTATAAAATACAAATGGATTTTGGAATGCTGTTTGTCTGTTTGTCATGTTTTGTTCCAGTGCATAATTCAAATATGACTCAAAATTATTTTCTTCACACACTGAATCAATTTTGAATGTGGAGCTTTTTGCTATTTAGGGACTTTTATCATTTTAATTTGTTTCTGTTTCTATGGTTAGAAGTTAGCCTTGGGCTCATTTTGGAACAGATAACTGTGAAGAGGTGCCTTTTGATATTCTGTGACTTTTAACCATTTGTTTTTTATTTATTAAGATTTATAGGATACAACTTTTTTTTCTCAGATCTGCAATTAACAAGAATTGCAATTAGCCATAACTTACAAATGTTCTTTCTCTCTTTCTCAATGAAATGCTCCCATGATGTGGACCCTTATTATTCTATGCTTGTTTTATTGGCTCTATCAGCTCTGTGAAAAAGATCAACAACTGAGGAGTTAACATCCTTTATACGTGCATGTTGTTGTGGTTCAGTTTGTTGACTGCTCTTGTGTGATTCTGAGTGTGCTCCATTCAATAAAACAATTCCATATAGAGAAGAAGAAGTATTGTGGAATAAGCATGCTTCAATGGAGAAGACAATAATTAACACGAACACAAACCAGATTGTTTAATCAGAATGAGGAACACAAACAGCTGAATTTCTCTTTTACCATTACTTAAATGCCAAAAATCATTCTTTAATAATTACTGTCTTCCAAAGTTACATTTACATTGGTTCCTGTATAGTTCTCAATCAAATTACCGTTTCAAATATCAAACGGGTTTGTGACTGTTTCTCTCTGAGAAAGCGTGATCATCACGTTTTTCCATATTGAAATGATTACATTTTGAAAGTTTACTGACGTGCTCTGACTACAGACGCACTGTGAATATTGACTTGTGTGTAAATATTATCTGCTCTGCAAACCCAGATTTTTCACTTGGCTGCAGGATCCCTTGCATGGCTGGCCGTGTCACTGTGTGTGATGGCTGCTGATGGGCAGTTGATTGCGGCTCATCTGCCAGTGCCCTCAGTCAACAGCCGTTAATGGATGAGGAAGAGGGATGTTTATCTGGACCCAAATTCTCTAAATGCTGTGCGGATACATAAGTTCTGTGCCTTATTTCTACGATAAACCTTTCCCTCTCGCCGACTCCATCTTTCATGCTCCATCCCATTCTCTCCCTGTCATAGCCTCCTGCCCTGCTCCCCTCTCCTTGCTGCCTCCACCACAACAAGAGAGAACTGTTTACGAGTCAAGCTTGAAATCGTGACCTGGGCCACCCTGTCCTTCATCTCCGTCACCTGATGTATTTTCCTCCAACCTCCTGTCTCTATGCTCGAGAGAAATTGACCAACCCCTAACATCTCCTCCAGCCCCACCAGACAACCTCCTCCCTCTCCCCTTACCCTGGCTCAACCCTGGCTGCCAGTCTGCCACGCTGTTCCGTGCTCTGCACGCTCCAGTGCGCTGTCGACCGGTGACAGGCTATTTGGGATTTACCCACTGCTGCTGTGCCTGACTCTTCATCTACAGCCTTTTTTATGACAGCAAAAAAAGCAGGCTCTCCCCCCCCTTATCCTTTTCCAACCTTCTCTTTCTCCCTCATCCTTCAGCTCAACTCATTCCAGCAACCGCTCACTGCCCCCTCCCGTTTTGCCATGTTTGCTCCTAATCCCATCCTAAAGACTGTAATTGAGCATTCTGGGATTATGATTGTTATTGGGAGCGCTCTCATTTGCAGGAAAAAATTATGCCAAAGTGTACTGACACTTGGATGAGAGCATTTAGGGAAATGTCGGCTCTGGAGGAGGAAAGAGAGGAGGGGTGTGTTCAGAGAGTTTGAGGGAACTGTCATCACACAGACCTCTGTTCTGACAAGGTTGATCTGCAGGTCACGGCTGATATCCAGCAGACTGACGGAAAATCCATAAAACCATAACACTTAAACAATAAAACATCAGCTTCAACAGCCCAATATGACATCAGATCACCGAACAATGATGGACATACAGCATTTGCCATATCATTTCTAATATTTGAAATTACACCTCACCGTAGTGAGGCCATTTGACTGATTGATAGCTTTTAAATTTGCAATCAGTGTGAAACCATGGCATGCCATCCAATCTATGTGCTGAGGAAAACGTCTGCCCTGGCAAAGCTGGGTCTGTGGTGGAGATTTACTACATGTGAGTAGTAGCAGCTGCTCAGTTTGCCAATGTGACGCCCTTGATCTTTGATTCTGATTTTCTGACTACACAGAAAGAGTGATGTGGCGTTGACTTTCCCGTTGCTCCTCGAGTTAATTGAGAGATTTGCCCTGACCCAGATGAATCGGTCCAATTGGCCAGTATGTCTCTCATTGAAGCAGCCGATGAAAGAGAGGTTTGATACATGCAGCAACATCCAAAGTGGCAAATTATTGTGAGTTAAATATGATGTAAACTGTACAATTTCATAGAAGTGTCATTGGCCAAGTTGCCATGAGGCCAGCATGAGGTGGGATGTGTGTTTAAACTCTTTTGGATTTAAAAAGTCTTGCAAACTGCTGTGGAATCATCAAGTTTATTTCCCTGTACTTTGTAAGCTGCTTAAGTCCTGTGCCAGCTTAGCATTGCCATATTAACATCACACAGTGAGGCAGCTCTGACAAGTTCCCTTCCTCCACACATGCCTCTTGCTCCGACTGCCCGACTGGCACCGTGGAGTCTTACAAACTGACAAACACAAGAACGCACCTTTAGCCACACACTTAAAAAGGCTTTAAGCAGACATAGTCTCACGTACATTACACTGAAGATTTGCATTTTAATATGAAAAAATTGTACATGTGTCAACATTTACGTTATTTTTTACCTAAATGTTATCAAATTTAGCTGATATGTAGACACAATGATTGACAAAGCTTAGCGTCATCTTGCCTGCTGATCATCACTGTTTGTCTACCCTTGAGTCCCTGACTGGATTCCCCCATTTCCTCACCGCTGAGGAGTAGCTCTAGTCTTGTGTGGAGAGAGAGGATTATGCTGAAGCTTCTGGAACAGAGCACAACATAATTTAATGCTTTAGATGATTAATCAATGACACGGCATGTAATCAGTTTGCTTTACATGATCTGGTGAGATGAAGCCAGCTGCCTTTGACTTCAGTACTTATTAGGTTACACGTTGTTTACGCTTTCTTTATTAGCATGATGTCTTTTTCTGTGCGGGTATTTGTCAGGTTGAATATGTTACTGGTTTTAAGTACTTTTAAATACATTTGTGATTGAGTTACTGTCCAGGGAAGATGAGCAGACCCACAGCGGTTTATTTTTTACCAGCCGTAAAACAGAAGTTACAGTTTTTTCAGTTCAGCGTCTCCTGATTTGTGTATAATTCTGAGCACAACAAATCCAAACTTCTAAAATGTCAGGTGTTGGGTGTGGCTGATTTAAATTAAATTGTGTTCCTCTGTGTGCAGCTATGGAACATGTTACATGTGTCAGATCAAGAAGAGTGGGTGAATTTGGTTTTTAAACATGCCATTGGTGCTCATTCAAACTCTGTAACAGACTTGTGAATTTGTAAGAATTACTTTTCAGTAAGTATTTGAAAATAGACCTAAATACTTTTTTGTAAGCCCTCAAATTCATATATTTCATGCCCAAATACAAATAAGATATTTTTATATTTTTCTACTTTGTGTGATTCTGTAGTTTTTCTGTATGTGTCCTGTTATTGCATATATATATATATATATAACTTTCAACTACTAGTATACTCTCTTTCTTTACATTAACTGGCAGCATCTGTAAAGCCGACTAATTGTGATCATAAAAACTAATTTTGTTTCAATAGCAGTCAACCTTGAAACTGTTGTTTTTGGTTCTTGAATTTTAATGAATTGGACCTTGAAAGGACCTTGAGAAGTTATTGACTTTGATATTTAAAACAGGGCAGGAACTCGTTAATGCAAGACCTTAGTTCTAGGAGGGGGAGAAGGGAGTTAAAACAAGCGGTTTTGTCTTTGTTGTCATGTGAAGGCCCCGTCTGAACGCGAGTAATTCCTCCTTACTGAGGCGTAATGTGAACACGGGCTGAGCCTCAGCTTATAACAGGTACAGCCTTTTGTCTCCTCACTTGTCAGTGACTAAATTTAAAATGCATAAGCCTCTTACCAATACAGAGGCAAACAAGATGGACTTTTATTAGTTCTTACAAAACAAAGCTAGCATTATTATTGCTTGAAGGAATATGCCTGTGAAAATTATGTTGGCCTGTCTGACTGATTTCAGAGGCCGTGCGAAGCAATACATTTGGAAAGAGAAAATGTAATTCTGTTTATGGCGCTCTATATTTCTTCAGTATGCTAACAACAAGCTGCTTTACTTAAGAGGCTCTTTCCTCAAAGCTTTCCGTTTCCATAAAGACATTATGATGGTACACATTTTCATACTGACACATTTCCAACTGCCCCCCCCCCCCCCCCCCCATATTCCTGCTGCCCACATTTTTACATAAAACCAAATATTTACTACAGAATGGAGTCCAGGAATGATGTTTAATTTACAATAAGCAATGAATGATTTGTGGGGATAATGAGAACGGAGCTTTTTTCTATGCTATTCCACCCACTGAGCGCCGTGATTGATTATGGTGAAACGAACACGTTCATGTCTGCCTTCATGCTTTGGACCCTAAACTGGAATATTAACCTAAATGTAGAGCAATAAAATATTCACCTCCATGTGCCTTAAATCATAAAGTCGCCATATATTACAGTGAACGTGCTGCTGGTGTGAGCAGGGTTAGCCAGTTTTCATCTCTCCGTCTTTGCCTTCCATTCCTCTCTGACAAGCTTCCCCTCTGCTGCGAGAGTCAGAGCATGTCAAAGACAGACCACAGGGTGGGGTAGGAGGACACATAACCACCATATGTCTTCACTCCCAAGCAGATCAGCCATGAGCGGTGGATAAATACAGCCTTGTCCATCATACAGTTCATATACAAATGCACACAGCTTAATTTGCCTTGATTAAAAGTTACCAATATGTGTATTGTGCTCTTATTTAATCAGTAAAGATTTTGCTTCACAGTCATTTCACAGTCGTATTTTGCCGGCAGAGAAACATGAAGGTTGTCAAAATTAACAGCATGCAGAACACACGCATTAGTAGTTAATAGATTTTGATGTCCATGTGCATTCCTTTTCTGTAGTAGTATATGGCACTGTGTGGGTGCTTTATCATACCATATGCCCCCAGGCTCCAATGTCAGTGAGTAATGGGGTCCAAATGTAAGCACTGGGTTTTGGAAGCAGTTCAATCATCGGTTTACAACAAATATTCAACCAGGCTTTCAGTCTGACACAATATTTTCTAAAAATTGACAAGAGAAATGAATTAACAGCGGCATTCCTGATGGCAAAACAAAAGGGGCTGAACAATGCCCAAACCCACACATGCACACCCCCTCTCTCTTTCTCTCTCTTGCTCTTGCTCTCTCACACACAAGCTAGACAGGAAGAAAAACCGTCCCCCTGATCAGTGTGTCACATTAAAGTTATTTAGAGATGAGTAACAGCGAGAAACAGACAGCATATTACCAGCTAATGGCTTTGGCTTCACCATCCATCTCTAACAGCAAATGCTCGTGCTGATATAAATAACATTAGCAACCGTGCTTGGCGGGGGGAAGTTGGACACACAACATTAAATGCAAGGAACAGTTCTGTTGGACAATAATAGGTGAGGTTCTCTTATGTTGTTCAAAATCATCAGGGTCTAAATGAAATGTAGACTTGAAAGGCAGTTGTGTTTCGACACAGCGCTGCTGTAAAACAGTCACCGACAGACAGCTGACCTGAGAAGCACTGAATACCAAGGTTTCTGTGAGTATCTGTCTCTAAATAGTAATAAAATTTATCAATAAATAATCAGTCATGTGTAAACATGAGATATGTGCCTGTAGTAAATGAGCTCAGACAATTACAGCTGTCATAATGTTTAAATTGTACTTGCTGTGGCGCAGTGTGTTGTCCACAAAAACCTTGCTGAAAAATAATAAATGGGCTTACACTATGAACATGAAACAATGGCAAGATGACTAGGAGTGTTAAACACTGAGATTAGATCAGTTAGTTATTGATAACCTCTTCTCACTCTTCTTTTTACTCAGTAAATGAGTGCAGTTTCATTTCCTGCTCTGCACCGACTGATTGCATCTAGAATCAAAGATATCTCTATTACATCTAAAATGTCCAGACGTTCAGTCAATTAAAACTTGACTGAAAGGAAGTAAGATATTTTTGAAATGAACGACAAGAAATTAAAAACACTGATGTCCTTATTTGAAAGAAAGATTATAGTTATATTAACTAAATCCTGTGTAGAACTAATTAACTAATTAATTAAAATGTCCCAATGTCTTTTACAGTTTTGAATATGAATCTGGGACATGATACATTTATTGAATTAACTTTAAACAGCTTAATTCTTAAATTATTTTGATAGAAATTTACAAAAGGTTGTTCAGATACTTTATTAGATACCGAGAGAGGATAATAGATTATCAGTTAACCTGAGATGAAGCCATTGTTCTCTAATTTAGCAAAATGTTGCTCCACCCAGTAACATATTCAACATGTATGGGTGTTTCACCGTCGGCAGTTGATGGATAATTATCTGATTTTCCAAAAAACTTCAAACCACAAAATTTGGGCCCTTTTGTAATTTGCTCAATGTTCTGCAGCATGCCAAAAAAAAACAATAAAGCAAGCATAACCGTGCAACGGGACATCACTTTAGTGACATTACCATAAGAATGGATCTAAACTGAGTATTTTATTTAGATGTCACTATTCCTCAAGTATTGTTAATGGTTTGTGAAATGTTATTGATATTTACAGCGGAACAAGAAGTAGCGTATAAAGGAATCATGTAGGAAAGAAAGAAATAAAGAAATCTTTGTTCTTGTCACTGGCCGTTGGCCATGCAGCACACACAGTCCACATAATCCACAACATACAACAAAACTGCATTTACACCCTACTACAATGGGCCCCTCTAAATAATTCACACACATGCATATAGAGGGCCTCCAGGATATGTGTGGAGAGGGCATAGGGTAAAGGCGCCGCCATAGTCGACACGCCCTGAGCGATTGGTAGGGGTGATGCCTTGCTCAAGTGCATTTTTTTTTCTGGCCTGGGACTTGAACTGGTGACCCTCTGATTCCCATCCCAAGTCCCAACCCAGTAGGAAATGAAATGGGGAAAGTCAGAAATAGGATCTGAGTTAATGGGAAATAGGTAACTGAAATTGTAGGAATGGCAAATAAGGATATAGGAAATACAATGAATGACTAGGAAATGCAAAGGTTGGAAATAGGATGGAAGAAATTGGAATTAAGGAAATTGGAAATGCATTGTGGAAATAGGCATTAAGAAATGGGAAAAAGTTATGAAAATGTTGAAATATGTAATGGCATATCACGAAAGCTTGAAATAGGAAAAACAATGAGGACGTTATCAAGTGAACTGCCCTGCCGGTTTGATGTTTAGATTGATTATGTTGTGCGTGCATTGCATTTGTCCTTTGTGTCTTAAGAAAAATCTGTATTTTTACCTTCAAGTAATAACACAAACAAAACTGGAGATTCAACAGATTTTCAAAAATTATAACAAATGATCTGTGCCGTGATCTGTGTAAACATCGTTCCTTAGCCTCAGTAATCTTTTCACATCAGTTTCCTTTGGAGTAATAACAACCAAATAGCAAGCTGTTATGCTTTTGGCCTGAAAAACAAAACAAAAAACAAAACAAACGAGACCAGTTTAATTTCCCTGCATTAACTCAAAGTGATTGTTTTTATTTTAATCCCCATGTAGTATGTTTAAGCATATTTTTGAGGTCTATATCTAGAAGGATTCAGACAGTAGTTGGTAGTTTTATTGAGATATAGAAATTGTTTTGCATAGTGTTATGAGTATGCGTACATGCATACTGAGGCTACAAAGAAACAACATTTATCATTTGTGAGTTCTTTAAATGGTTTGCAATGATAATGTGTTTCCCTCTGAATGGGTGCATTAGCACAGCTTCTGTTAGGCTGCCTGCTTGTTGGTTAAACAACTCTGCGGGTTTAACTGGTTGGCCTTGCTCCACACGGAGGGGAGACTAGTGGTGAGTTGGCTTGCTGTCATGTCTGTTAATAAAGACATCAAATCCAATGGGAATGCGTGCACACGTTCTCGCTTGGCATGACAGATAATACCATTAACCCTACCTCCCAAAACAGCCACTTTGATTGATGCACAAGCAAAAACGAAGAGAGCATGGTGTGCTTGGGTACGTGTGTGTGTGTGTGTGTGTGTGCGTGTGCATGTGTGTGTTTAAATCATTATCACAATGAATGCTTATAACTGATCAGAAGTCCAATTAAAAATGGAAATGTTGAATCGGCCGATAATGATGTTGAAGCCTATTTTAGATATTTGTCTTCACAGATTTACTCTCAGATCACTCGTCCTGGATGCACGCGGGGTGCCTGTAATATATCATCACCAGGTGGCAGCATTTATGTACACAGTAAGCATGAGCTGCAGTTGGTCTGAATTCCTGCACTCAACCCTGTGGAGTTCTGCAGCTTGGTAAAGATAGTGTGTATTTTTTGCACATTTCATGTTAGGAATTTAAATCTAATTTCTTTGGGTGAGAGGCCCAGTGTCTCATAATAAAAAAATGGAAGATATTTAATATGGATAAAAATTTAATGGCACATTCATAATTTACAACAACAGATGGGTATTTGGCACATGGGATTGGATGCATGTGGAAAGCTGTCACATTCCAAAGGTTGTTTGTGTGCTTTGCATGATTGTCCGGTGATGGGGTGATTGTCTTTCACGTACCCTGAAAACAATCTCCTGACAATTTGAGGCGGTTTGGAATGTGAAAACACACAATTATTGACCATCAGTAGTCGAATGCTTAAATTATCAAGTTGTCCAGTTTTTCTGCAGTTTCTTTCTGTATATTTAATGCTAAACACAGAACACTCACTTATTAACCGCTTAAACTGATGTAGAACTCAGTGCCAATAGCATGAATGATGTAGAATGGCCTGAGTGTGGTCCCCGATATCCGTATCAGACAGTCTAACTCTTGATAAATCTTGTATAACTATCACTGACTCGCCAACAATAGAGTGAACTTGTAGCTTTGAATGTCACTATTAAAATTGTCATTTTACAGATTGCCAATTACAAGCGCATTTCACCCTCATCAGCGGCACCTCCCCGTCAGATTGCCCTTCAGTCGGTAAATGCCATGCGACCCAGATGCACTGCACATGGCTGGCTGTGTGGCTGACTGTTTTAATGAAGGAAATTGCAGTCAGAACACTCTGGACCCAAATCACATTTGAGTGATGATGATTCGACTCTTGGCAAGACAAGCAGAGAAGTTATTGTTCTGTCTTTGTCCTGTGCTGAATGTGTGCATGTGTATGTTCTCATGGACACCCCCCCCCCCCCACACACACACACACACACCTATATGTGATTTGTTGGACTGATTGCATTAGGTGCTAGGAGTTAGTCCCCGTGGAGGAGCCACATGCTCATTGTACACCAGCTGTAGCTGAGATCTAATATTCCCCCGATAGCACTATTATGTCCTTGATGGGTGAGATCCAATCTTGTGCATATTCGTGTCTGCGTGGCGGGGTGGAGAACAGCGTGTGAGGAAGAACATCATAAGCAAAATTCATTCCTTATAAAAATGACTTACAGTTCTGACTGTACAAAAAATTCCGCTCAGTATTTTTCTCGTTTTTTCTCACTGGCATGTCGGTTTCTGAAATGTAATAACGGGCCAACACCAGTCTGAAGTGTGACACATGGCTGAACCAGGATGTAGGAATCATAGCCATTTAGTGTACTCTTGCTTTTTTTGTCATTAATCTGCTAAACCCTCAAAGTTTTGTTCATTTTCAGTTCAGAATATCACCAAGTCTATATAATTGATGCATAGTCGATGTTTTGCTATACAATAGGCACGGATGCATTGTGTAGCATTGTGTGCTAAGCATGTCCACAATGAAAGCCTCATTAGTCAGCATTCAAATCCAGTTCAATATCTCCAATCGCCCAAGCAGCAGGCCTGAGAAACAGAAGCATCGTCCTCAGAAGTCAGTTCAACCAGTGAACAGGGTTTCACCTTAATATGCCCCCACCATGCCAGATGGTCTAAGGACAAACTTCATTCTCTCTCCATTTAGGATTAAATCTGCATCTGTTGCCTTTGTTTTTCATATAATAAAAAGGCCTCTGTCCAGTTTAAGAGACACTGTCCTTTTTGCTCCTGCTGTTGCTTCTATTATAGAAGGGGAAAGGGATTTAGTTTTTCCATTGTTTCTGTTTATTTCCATTATTGTCATCAATTATTATCAATTATATTATTTTATTTTATGAGGCCACCACAACATGGATACTGACATGGAACTTTTTTGCTTCCGTTTCAGTATTCAGATCCGTATCTTGGAAATCTCAAAGATATATATATAGTAATAGTTTTTTGTTTTTTTCAAATCTCAGATTAAGTGAAGAACCTTCTCTTCAGATCATGCATCAAAAACTAAAATTATATTTTTAGCTGGTAGAAGAAATTCATTGAAGTTGTGTCTCTATCAGAAAAGGCACCTCATCTGAATCCATTCATTATGTTTTGGATGTGAATCATTTCACTGTATATATCATTTCACAGATATATACTGTATATATTTTTATAAAAATATATATACAGTATATATCTCACATTATTTTCTATTTTATTTTTGATTGCAACACGTTTACACATTTCAGAAGCAGACATGTATTTTCAAGAATGATTACTATTTGATTACTTCAATGACTGAGGAACTGTTTTCCCCTAGTACTTGCTTTGTTGCCATAGTAACACTTCTCTCTGACTCTACAGCTAAGGCTATTGAAGATGTATTGCCCATTCACCACATGTTGCCTCTTCTGCCATGTGTGCTTGTTTCCGGCACCAGACCTATTTGCTCAGATTAGCAACATTTAAGATACTATTTCTTTGTACTGGGTTGTACATTAATTTCACAGATGATCTGCTTGTTTACCAACAGCTGCTTAATTAACCTCCTTGCCTTGGCTGCCTGGTCTGCAGAGCTGCCCCAGTGGGCTAGCAAGTGCCATTCCCCAAAGTGGGACAGCTGCCAACAGGCTGTCAATCACCCAGATGCATGCACCTCTGGATCCAGGACAATACTCGTCACTCCAACACCTCAGGATTCAGGTGCATGACATGCACACCATATCAAATCGAAACATTAAACTTTAACAACCGTCTCATTGACAGCACAGATTTTTCCAGCTTCAGATTTAATCTATCACTGTATTTACAGAAGGTGTGTTTGCATACATGCTTTGTATATTTGCTTTGTAGAGCTGATTATATATTTATTTTAAATTCTGTCCCACAATTGTTGAATGCTCTTCATCCACTGCATGATGCCCTGCTGTACACGTCACGACTTCATGCCCACAATTATTTTATACATGAGATACATCTATCTACATTCTAGTGCAGATTTTGCAAAATTAGATGGGATGATACATCTCTGATAGCTTTTCATAATGAAATATAAAAAAATGAAATGTGATTAATAAGAAAGTCTACCGCTTCCAATATTCCCACCGTGTGCTGGAATTGTATGAAATGTTTTATTTATGTAATTTAAGCCTTCCTCAAATGTTTTGGTCATGGCTGTAGGACACAGATGCACTGGTGCTGATTGTGAGAGAAAATGCAATAAGAACGTAGGAGAGGGAAGTAATCTTTGAAGATGATCTTCTTCGTCACCTCCTTTTGCCAGCGGCGGTGTTTCTAGTGAGGCAACATCTAATTTCATTAAGACATGGGGGGATGAGTTCTCGTCATATCAGACCTTAGCCTGTATTATAGTATTAGAGACTTCATCAGTGTTCCATAGAGAGGAACATGATGATCAATACAGTTCTGCAGGCACTCGTACAAAAAACAGGGTATCGAGTGAAATCAAAGAGGTTGCACATGATTCAACTGCTGAAATCACAGATAGTAACCTTTGTGGATCAGGGCGTGCAGGTGGGAAGTCAAAGAGCATCTGCTTTTTTTTTAATCTTCTTTCTGCCTCCCCTGCCTTTCTCATTGTCATCGCAGCACTTGGGTGAGCAATGCGAGATAGACTGAAAGGGTGAAGCACTCAGAACATGACTTTATCTCTTTTCACCAGCTGCTGTGTGCTCCCATCTATAGAGGGGAGCAAAGGAGATTCAAATGCATTGCAATACTGCTGTTGCAGGGCTGACCCTGGAAAAGGGCCCTAAAACGAGTCGCAGTGGCAGCAATGGAAGCTGGGAGGGGGGGGGGGGGGGTGTTTACAGCAAACCAATAATTATGGTTTACCTTTGCCGTGTGCCACAGCATGGCTGAGTGGGCTGCAGTTCAACCTCTGTGCAGAGCTGCTGTCTATTTTTTATGTTTTCCTTGGGCACAGCTCACCTACTGTACACACAAGAGAAAATGGTACTGCTGAAAGTGTATTTTCATCAAAAAAGTACTGCTCCTGAATGATCCGTGTGTGTGTGTGTGTGTAGGAGAGAGGATAAGACTGAGCACGAGAAGGGAAGTAATGGTGCCCTCTGCTATTCCTAGTCAACATGTTAATTAAAGAATTATTGGCACTGTTCCACATGTCGTCAGACGCCGGTGATTAAGATGAAAATCTATGTTCAGCCTTTTCCGTTCTGATCTGTGAGGCTGAGCCTCTGATATGTAATCACAGTCGTGGTATAATTTAAATTTTTTCTTGATTTAAACCATCTCATTTAAATACTGCTTAGTTTAGCACAATTTGCATTTGTTTGAGCTGACTGACTACATGGCAGTGATGTTAACCCTGACAGAAATGCAGGACACATATTTGTATGCATTTATTGTTTGACTTTAAATAGTCACATAATTTTTGTTTGTTTGTTTATTCATTTTTGGTGGGGGGTGTAAAAACTTTGAGTTTTAACTGTCTAGATTGTTGCTAAATTCCATGCGTTAATTACCATTGTTTATTATCTTTTCTCTTTTTATTTAGTTATTTTAGTGTTTGAGTCAACTGACGAGTTGCGGGTCAGAGTTTTAGATGCTTTTTTTCTCACGAGGACAAAGAAAGCCGAGTCAGCAGAAGTGGGATCGTTTTCATTGTTACTGTCGTAGCTTCGCTGAATTTGCCGCCTCGAGGATATACTGGATTAGCACTAAAATCACAGTATCTTGCATATATTTTCAGGATTCCACAAATTAAAAAAAAAAAAAGTGTTGTGCAGATGTAGCAGCACGCGCAATGTACTTTAATGTGTGTGCATTTGCGTGCATTGATGTGCATGTGAGATTTCTGCAGACACAGGGCGGCCATGCTGTCTTGTTTGCCTGACCATGGTAGAGCAGCATTTACCGCTTGGCTCAAATACCGACTGCCGTCACATGACAGGACACACTCTGACTCACTCAGTTTATACCCTTCACTACCCAGACGCCTCCCTAGGCTTTAAGTCTCCTTCACGGTTTACCAAACTGACATCACTGGTGATGAGAATTATTAAAGGCTACATTATACCAGGGTTTCCGTTGTTTTAAACAAAAGTGAAACCGAAGAAGAATCAGAGCATTGTAAAAAACATACAAACAAATTATAATACAAATTGCCCATTTGTCTGTCTGAAATCTGCACTGAAATGACCACTTTGGAGTTATAGAACAAGCCATAGACCAATAATAGACCCTGTCAGTGAATGCTTGTGTATTCACATGTGTTTGGAGTCATGTTTGTGTCCACCTGCCGGAGACAGCTAGTCTCTAATGTAGCCTGTCTGTCTCTGTATTTGCACATTTACCATTTTCATTTATAATAATAATAATAACAACATTGCCATCTTTCATAAAACCATGCAATTTGCTTCATGACTGCCACTCACAAGACTTAACAAACAACCTTCAGCTTTTTTTTCACAAAGGTCAAAGAGTCCAGATAAAGATATAGCTATTGCTTATTATTCTTAATGAAGCAGCGGGGATTTATTGACTAAGCAGGCTTTATTGCTCGAGTATGTACTAAAGTATAGGAGTGCTATAGGTTATTTAAACAAACCCTCTCAAAGCAAACATTCGGCTCTCTTTCTGTTTACCAGCATTAGTGCTCCCTTATTTAATGCCACAGGCCCACAGGGAGAAGGGTTCATCTGTGGGGTGAATATTCATTTGGGACTGACACCTGCGACTTGCTTCTCACACGCCACATCCTCATTCTTTACACGCATGTGACGGATGCACGCTATTAGCCGCTTTGATTCCAACTGACATTAAAGAGACTTCTGTTTTTTATTCTCTGTTTGTTGTTGTATTCGTAGCTTTTGGAAATGTGTTTGCAAATTGGGGTACTTTGTTGTTTGCAGACAGAATGATGTTTCTATTAAATATTTAAATACTGCAATACTGTTAAAACCATGAAATCAACATGTGCTGTTATACAACATTTAGATTTAATTGTGTTGTTTCCACGACAGCACACTCGGAAGGAAGCCGAGCATTGTCGTGGCCAATGCTTTCCAGCTCCAGTCTCGCCATTGTGCGGATTATAATGAAGGCATTGAGTGCTTCATGAAATCCATTTCCCTCTCGATCAATCAGGCCTAATGTCATCCGTCTCATTCACATCTAACTGCCCAGAACTGTATTAATAATTGCATCGGCTTTATTGATTTCTATTGACCATCAGAGAGGCCAGTGTGAAATGCTGTGCTCTTCTCGCAGCCTGACCCTAAATCAAGTGACATCTCATTAGAACAGACAGCGACTCTGTTTAAAATCTTTTCCGATTCGAAAAAAAGAAAGAAAAGGGAAACAGGACGTGGCCTATCAGAGGAATGTTTCTTAGTTGAAATGTTGTTTGCTTTTGTTCTGTAATTATTATTACAGAAGGGTTTATCAGGAATCTTTGCCCTGTTTTTTTCATTCAGACTAGAGTGACTTGCCAGAATAAAACACTATGTTCTGTACATCTGCTAAGGATGTTGTGTTTTCATCTGTGTTGGTCGGTCATTTTCTTTCTGATGCCAAAATTAAACAAAGAACTGAGCTATCATAGCATGACAGTTTCTTCCCATGAGCAAGATTCATTTCCGATTAACTTTTAATAAAATAATTCAAACTAAAAATATTAAAATCAACCTACCAAAACCATCTTGTTGAGTCTGTCCTCTGTTCTAAAGACAAACGCAAGTGAATTGCTATTCCTACTCCTCTCTTTACTTGATACTTTAGAACATGTTTAACTATTTAAAATCACTATTTGTGTAAACATATATACTGAACAAAAAGCCCACATGTGATTCAAATTGACAGAATCACCCATTCATCAGCTGAAACAATAACCACCCCACAGCCTTTTGTCCAGGCCAATTTAAATGACAACCCATGGTTGGACCTGGTGCTAAATCAGTGTGTTATGATTCATTGCTGTTCTCCCATGGCTGAGCTTGATTCAATAATGAGATAGTAATGACATTTGTGGATGGTGGACGCTGGGTAATGTGGCTAAGCTATGCACCTGGTGTATGCTCACTTGCTGTTTGGGCCCTGGGCTCCGATGAAACCCCCACAGCCCGTAATATCAGAGCAAAGAGCAGCTTTGAGGAGTGAGGCTCACACAGCCTTAATGTCTTCTGACAGCAGAATATTGACAAAGGACAGATATTGTCAGCACCTAAGTTGCACATATGTCCCGATTAATGAGATAAATAAACTAATGTCTCTATCACCGTTGTCTCTAATCATACATTATAGCCATTTGGGCTTCAGGCTCCCGCCTATCAGCTCCCCTTTACTCTCTAATGTCTCCATCAGGAGGAAAATGGGAGCGCTCATTTTCAAGTTTAATAGTCATTGGATTTGCAACAGCGACAGCCTCCTCTGTGTTCTTACACTGAACCTTTACATTTAGTGCATTTAGTGGATCACTGACCGTAGTGACGAACTGTGATAAGTCTGTGGTAAAAGTGTTGCTATGTGTTCAGGTGGAGATTTCTGTTGTTCTTGCACATACTGTGAGCGACATGTGTTTGAAACTTGTGCCGTTGTGACTGTTTAAAATCATTAATATTTGTCTCCTTATTTTCATGATTGACTGTAAAATGGGAAAGTCTTTCCCCAGACCTGCAATTATTCCATGCACGTATATGCATGTATACTAGAAACTGTCTTTTTACATAGTTTGACCGTGGCAGTTGAAATATTTGTTTGTTTGTTTATTTATTGTAGAATTTGGTCTTGCCGTTGCGCCTTCTCTAGCATTAGACAATAAGATGTTGGTTTTTTTTCAAGCCATCAAGCCGATGCAGCTGCCATTGCCTGCACTGCTAGAGCCCAGTTTAGCAAATCAACTGTGTAGTTGCCCGTCTTCCCCGTTTTTAGCAGCAGTGGCCGAGACTCTGAACATGTATATGGGTCATAGAGCCTTACTCCACCGAGGGGGAAGAGGAACCTGTGTAAAGAATGGTTGAGAAGGCTGGATGAAAGGAGCACAGCCAAGAATAGGGATCAGAGGGCAGATCTCGGCTGACCCAAGGATCACCTCGGCTTGGGCCCCTTGGGCTTTAGATCACAACCAACTGCAGCAGCCCCACTGCCCAGGCAGGATCTGAGCAGGACTGCTCACCCACTACATCCCCGCTGCTACCTCTCCATAACATTCCACACCAGCCAAGGCTGAAGATCCCCAAAGGATCCAGCGCTAAAGAATCCATGGATGTTAATTTCAACAGAAATCCATTGATCACAAAAGGTATTAAATATAGAACTAGAAAACGACAATCAGAGATTGCAGACCCTCGCCTCCAATCAACTATTCGATCTTGTGAGACAGTAAACGGGGCTTCCGGATCACAGGGGCCGAACCTGCTCTAGCTTGCTGCTCCGGAACGTACTACAAGACACTTTCTGGACTCTTTTTCCCATCATGCCATTCGTTTCCCTCCCTCTTAAAGTGACAGTTTACAGCACAGGCACAATTCCAGATGTAAAAATAATTTTAGAATCTGAATCCAGATCCGGATCAACGCCATTCTCGGGGAGGACCGAGCCACAGGCAGAACCTTGCTTGTGTAAAAATTTCAAGTCGATTGGGTTACTAGTTTTTGAGTTATGCGCTCGGACAGACAGACAAACAGACAAACAGACAGACAAACAAACAAACAAACGCACCCAATTGCAATACCCTCGCCTCCGCTTCGGCGAGGGTAACTAGGGAATACGAGACGACACACAGAACAGGAGAGCCTGAAAATACTGAGGCAACGGGGAGGATATTTGGCAGAGAACTATCCAGAGAGTCAGGTGGAAAGAGGCAGGAGCTGATTAGGTGAGATGTGTAACAGGTGCGTCTCGTTCAGTTCAGCGATGCCTCCGCAGCTGTGCAGGGGCAGAAAGCAACCTGCAGCAAAAGGCACCATAGCAACCCTCACAAATGGAGTTTAATGTTAAAATGTAGGAGTTTTTTCTGACCTCATTCTGGATCAGATCCAGAGGACATTTTGCATGATAGTGCATACCGGACCCTTTATGACTGTGATTTTTGGTGAGTGAACTGAATGCATCTTTTACATGTCATTTTTTGGGAAAAAAAACCCATTAAAGGAAGTGAAATATAATGTTTATTATAAAAATAAACATGTTTCACTTCCTTTACCATTGTGAGACAACTTTTTCCTGTCTTTTTCATGTGTTTTTTTCTTTTTGTCATTGCACTTGAAATATTTTCAGGGAACTTGGAGAAAGAGTCAGACATTTGCAGAATAATTAATAATTTAGTTTTTGAGTGTGTCTGATGAGACAGTTGGTCTATGATTTTTTTTACATAAACCCAAATTATGGTTGAATTAATGGGACTCTGTCCCGTTCTATACACACAACACTTCACACACAACAGTTCAGTCACACGATGCAGAGGAGTTTGAGTGGCACGGTGGCGTAGTGGGTTGAGCTGTCGCCGCGCAGCAAGAAGGTGCTGGGTTTGAATCCTATCTACGCAGAGTTCGTATGCTCCCCCCTTATCCTGCACGTGGGTTTTCACCGGGTTCTCCAGTTTGCTCATTGCAAGCTGGGATAGGCTCCAGTGACTTCTTTGACTCGCAAAGTGTAAAAGCGGCTGTAGATGAGAAAATTGTCAGCTCCAAGAATATTTAAGAAATTCAGAGGTTTGTTGGATCAAAAATGTCTTCCCTGCTGTGGTGCCATTATTTCTCTGCCTCTGTCCTTGTTCCTTCTTTCACCACTATTTCTCGAGGTGCTCATGTGCTTTTTTCACAGATGTTCTTTTCTCTCGGCCTGCAGGCACTCAGATTTCCAAGGTTCTGGTAGTTGAAAACCTGATGTCGCTCCTGAGTCACCTTGTTCTTTTCTTGTTTCAAGGCATGCTTGTGCGCCATCAACACATCATGCTTGTATCCTCAGTGTTCTTCATTTGAAAGCTTTATTTCTATGCAATGTGTTTTAATCAGGATGCATAACTTTTGCCTCAACTATCTTGCTATCTTTTGAAGCTTTTCAATCTGGATACGACTTGGTTTTGCTGTTATATGCATGTAGCAAAACATCCATTCTATGCACCTGTCACCTCAAATATGGAGTGGAGTGTTTGTGAGATTAATATGTATGCACGATCATGATGCTACATGCTTAGTTGCAGAGGGTGGGTGTAAAAGTTGTAACCTCCACCTCTCTTTTCCTGGTGGAGGTCCATGTTTTAGTTCTCCAAGGACTCCAGAGGAGAGACAATCCACTGACCATAAATCATGCTTTGTTCTCCTGAGCATCACAGTGAAAGTGACTGCTGCTGGCATTACTAAGAGATGAAAACAAACAGTGCACAATAAACCCTCAATGAAATGATGCTTCATGTCAGAGAGAGTGTCTGTCTCCTTGAGGGAGTGGAAAGAGTTAAACGGTTCCAATTAAGATGTTGGCGGAAACAATGAATCGAAGGCGTGTGTCGTTATTCTCTCACTAAAATAGAATACCTGTCCACTGTGTGTGCATCCTGTCAGCTTAAGCTATCCCTTTAACATATTAAATATGTCTCAAGTACGAGAAGTAAAATAATTTCCCCTTAATCTCATTTCATGTTTTCATCCCGATGTTGTTTTTACCATTAACACAATATACGGATCATTCTAAAGGAAATACTGTGTCTATTTTTTTAAGCATCAATAAAGGATGTGCTTTTGAGTGCACAATGTATAAAATCCAAAAATGTATAAATGGTGAGAGAGTAGTGGTAAACTATTTTATGTTGCCCCAGAGTAGGGGGTCAGTTATAAAGTATTAGAAGTTGCTTACATTTTCATGATGATCCAGAAGAGATCCTGGATTCTGGATCGCTTTAAAATTTTTGGTAACATTGCAGTCAATGGAGCTTCAATTATATTATTATATATTCCCTAAATTCTAGGGAATCTCACCATGTGTGGTGTGGATGGTGTAAATCTAATTACGAGGGGGGCGGGGGGCGCTGCACTCTCTGGGTGCTTTTCTAGTTGGGTAATACTTTTTATGCCAGCTCCACATAAAAAGTATGCTGAATGTAGGAATTAGTTGATACATAAGTATGTGTAATGAATGAAAACTTTTTCCATTTTCAGAAAATATTTTTATTGCGTCAGTCAGACAATCTGAATTTAAAAATCCCTATGTCACCAGAAATGCATCAGTTGAACAGCACCTCAATAGGTTCAAGTGAATATACAGCATTTTTATTTAGAGTTTTATAAAACAAATCGTACAGACCTTTATTACTTTCATAGGGCATGTTAATCACTATTAGTACAGGTGAAAAAACAAATTTTTTTAAGTCTCGTATTTGAGACTTATGACTTGACCTGGATTTGATTTATAGAACTTAAAAATAGCTGCTGAACATGAATTATTATGGAGGCAATGATCAGGTTGAAAAATGCCCTTTACAGTCCACATGCTGAGAGTCTTCCTAATTTTTACTTTGCTGTTGTGCTTCAAAGGTTACTCTCTGCCTTTGTTAATATGCAGTACGCTCTCAAATCACAAGCTTCATTTCCCAACAGTTTTCTATCGCCTCATTTAAATTAAAATTATGCAATTATAACTCCTATGAATCTCTTCCACTGTGAGGAGAGACCTTTTGTGTCAAAAATGCATTTATTTTTAGTAATGCAATTACTGATGCTGAGTTTCTTCTCTGCTTTCTGTTGCTGGAGACTGCTTAAGGTGTCTTTTCTAAATGTACTATGGCAAAGATAATGCCAGATATCAAGCTATCCAGATTGTTTCCATTAAGCCGACACAGAGGGGGGGCCCATGAGACTGATTTGTAGTAGTAATCTTCTTTCCTGCGTGACTTCCTCCTTTAACTGGGCTAGGCAAGGCCTGCTGACACAATAGCCTCGCCACTTATCATAACCACCTGCCATTTACCCACAAACACAATCCTATTCTCTGACTAGGTAATTACTGTGTTTGCTTCCACATTGTTGTGTCTCCGCCATGCTGATAGTTACACCCCAAGATGACAGCTAACTGCTGGTTCTCCAAACGCTCTGGGACTATATACCATATGTGCCTCTCTGATATTATTTATAATTTAGTTGCATCAAAAGCACCCCGAGGAGACAAAAATTGTATCACATCTTGTTTTTCTGCTCGTGTGCAACCTGAACATCCCCTTCTCTTGTTTTTTTATTTTTCTGTAAATTGGTTTGATGAAGTAGTTGTGGTTTTGGAACAGTTTGAATTCCTTTATTCAATTCATAGGGAATCTCCTACTCCTCAGGTAGAAAAGCATGAAGGTCGGTTTAAAGACCTGCTTTTTTCTCAGCATGGCTACAGTTGGAAGAGGTTTACCTCAGGCCTTTCCATAAATACAAGCATTCTAACTGACTGGGATGGTACTGTATGAAAAGGAGTTTCTACGAAAGACGAGTGAAATTTGGTTTTTCGGGGGTAAAAAACGACTGAAGACTGTTAAAACTTCCACCATGTAGGTTCTGTGTACTTCATAATGATGACCATGGATCCTTTTACTCGAGAATCAGGGGAGTTGACATCCATGCCCTGCAATTTAGGAGTGGGATTCCAGTCTGTAATGAGAGGCTTTTGGTCTGGACTGTATGGGATAGCCACAGGAAGCAGGAAGTCAAGCCCGGTCATTTAAACACACACACACACACAGAAGCATTAATATGACAGCTTCATGCATTAAGAATAAATTTGAATGATTGTTGTAAAAATAAAATTCACCATCTGTACAAAATGTTTTTGTTAAACAACCAAATTGTCTACACGTTTGTCTTTGGAATATTATGAATGGCAATTGTGTGGTTAAACTTCAGTCAAGTAGGGCATCCTAATCCTATTTTGATTACATTTAGAAGGTGTGTGGTGTTGTATTTAGTAAAGGATTACACCTATAAAAACAAAATGTGATGTAATAAATAAGTGGAATAGAGTTATTCTTGATTCGTCACCTATTGATAAAACATTTTGTAACTCACAGGCCCTCAAATCCATATGTGCTTTCCTCTGGAAATAAAAAAAACAGCAATGTGTAATGCTATCAGGAAGACAGCCTGCATCACTCGTCTCAAGGGGCAACTGATAAAATAATTTCAAGGAAGAACAATTGGTCTCCATTGAATTTTTAAACTCATTTGCTGTCTTTTGCCAATTTCTGACAGATGGAAAAGTGGCAATTATGTTTAGCTCCCCAAAGACAAAACAAAAAAAATGCATGAGGGGGGGGGGGGGCACGGGCACTGCTGGACTGCTGTGACAGAAGAATTAACAGCACCTTTTTCATAATTGCTCTGGAATATGTGCTGTAGAGCGCAGTTCCGTATATCCTGCCATCTTCGTGCACACTGATTTAGCGAGGCCCTGACCCTTCCAGCCCCCCCCCCCCCCCCCCCCCCTTGGGCTGTAATTCACATCAGGATTAGATTTCCCCTCATGCCTCCTCCATATTTTTCTGATATATATATATATATATATATGAAATCCCATCCAGGTGCAGGCAATATCTTTGCTCAGTTGATAATGCAGTTTATTAAAACCCACCATAGGGGGGGGGGGGGGGGGGGAATTGGAGGTCATATAGGAGACTCGAACCTGTGCCATCTATAATTCATTGTCAGAATATGCTCTTCTTGGTGGGATTAAAGTTTAATAATGTGACAGGCTCTGTAAATACCCTTTTGTGCAGAGGTACTGTCTTGCCTTTTGCAGGAGCTAGATTTCATGCCAAGTAGGGAGGGGGCTAGTAGAGCTGGTAAGCATCAGTTGGGGGAGAAGAGATGCGTTAAGTCCAGGATAAACCCACTGTCCACTGTCAGCAGCCCAGCCTCCTTCAGGAATAGCACCAGCTGAAATGTGTTTCCCTGCAGATAAGGTCCAGTCCAGAATGGGGGGGCATGGAGGAGATGTGGCCCCTATCTGTTATGGCTCTTATTTTGTGGCTGAGCAACAAGGTTAGGGGGAATGTAATGCACCTGTGAAGGAGTTACCGTAGTTGGTAAGGTTAGACAGAGTTGATGGCCTACTCTCCTCAGTTGTTAGGTGTCGGGGGGGGGGGGGGGGGGCGCTGCATGTATCTGGCTGCATTTAGCCATTGAGCTCGGTGGGGGTTACGGCAAGCTGTGTTTGGCCATAACTCTCGGTTCAACACAAATAACAGCTGAGCTGCAGCCCTGGACCTCAGTCCTCCTGCAACTCAGTACTGCTCTATCAGTAACAAGGTTATCTCTGATGGATCTCTAATGTGGCTGGATGTTTGGATTCTCTTTCAGCCTTGAAGTACAACCTTTGATAAGGCTCATAGAAACTGAGCACCATCTGATTGCAAACCAGCAGTGCTTCGGCATTTCCAGAAATCACTAAGTCGGGGCTTAGATTCAGCTTTGGTATTTGGTGCCAGACCAACTAATTAACCCCTCGAAAAGCCATTCAAGATTATCTGAAATGATTTTTGGCAAATTTAGGATTAATCTGGGAAGAATGGGTGAGTGGCGATGCATAGCGTGAGTGCATGTACAGTAGGGTTCTAATGCACTGGATTAGCAGAAAGTTAAATGTAAGATTAATGCATATATATATATATAAAAATTCTGAACATGTAAATATATTTGTAATTTTTGCTCTCTGGCCCTGCCCATTCAGGTTATGGAAAACGTAATTGCTTGATTTGAATCCAGCTTGTAAAACCTAAACTTGTGGATTTCCAACTATTTCCTCCCTGCACAGAATCTCTGTCTGTCCCTCCGAACGGCCCTCTTTATTTATTGTTGTGGCTGTAGTGAGCTGGAAGACTCGCTTCCCCTCAGGTCATCTCAACTGATGTCGGCGCTGCATTGCAATTACTCATGATGGATGGGTCAGAATTCACCTCTGTTCTAATACTGTGTCTTTCATGCGAGTAAAATGGACATATGTGCTATATTGTGTCTGTGTCTTTTGCTATTTCACCTCATAAAAACGCCTTGACATCCTTTGACATGGAATGAATTAAGCCAAGGTGATGGCCTTGTGTGCAGCGGTGGGCAAGTGGTGTAACTCCTGTATTGCAGCTCTGAATAAGTGTTGAATGTTGTCTTGTAATTTGCTTCAAGGCTTGTGTTACACTTCAGTGCTGGGTAAAGTATGGGAGGGGGTCATATAATACGAGCAGAATTGTCAAGGAGACAATTGCAATTTACTGTTCTCAGTTGTATCACCGTTATTGCAGATTAAAGGTCTAAACTCATTAATGGAAGTGGAGTCGTATACGTTTCCATGGATTATCCGCAGCATTCAAGTAGACAATGCAGTTCAGTTTTTAAATAAAAATTGTTTTATCTTTTAAGTAATCATCAATGGGCCATATTTTGCATTTTTAGCTTTTGCAGCAAAGAAGATAAAAGTAATGGGAGACAATGATAAACTTTAACTCTTAATTCAGTTAAAACAGATGTTTGCTGTTTTTGAATTACTATTAATATCTGTTACGAGCCAACTGGTTGGTAAACAGAAAACAACCAAATAATTGGGAGGTATTCTTGTAAAGGCGTTTTCATAGTCAAAAACAACAAACAACTTCTTAACTCGATAGGGGCATCTCTTTGTTTTTCAGGTCCATCCTCAGCACTTTATTTTGTTTTGTTCCTACGAATTACATTAAAATCAATATGTTTTGTCTCCACTCTTTCCCATTTGTCTTCATTTTTCTCAAATATCGTCACTCTTTTACCCCAGAAACATATTTTGCATAGTTATATTCTTCTGATATATGCTGTATCCAGTAGGAGGCAGATTTTGCCAGTGGAATGTACCAAGATCGCTTCGTAATTTGCGGTGACCTTAAATAAATGTAGACACGACTGAGTAAAAACACTGCTAAATAATTAAACTTCTCATAGTTTATATTTTATTCTTCACAACTGATCATTTTAGAATTTTTTTTAATCAGTTTTGTCTTCTTTTTTTTTCCTTGCAGGGTCAGAAGCATGTGTCTTAAATGAAAACAAAAGAGGACAAGGAGGCAAACTGTTTCCATCACGGGCTGAACTATAGCATGCTCAGAAGGTTTTCCTTAGATGTCATTTTTAAGGACAAGTTGTAAATCACATTAGGTGTACCTGCATTTAAGTAAAAATATGAGACACATAGGCTTGGATATCTCTCTCTATATCTCTCTCTAATAGATACCCAATTCATGACCGTCACCGTGGAACTCGGGGGGGGGGGGGGGGGGGGGGGAAGAAGTTCAACATTGTGGCAGCGACTCAGAAGGAAAATGTGTGCTGTCCTGTCATAAAGACCTAAAAGTCCAATTCTTGAAAAGCTCCAGATATATTTTGGGTGCTGATGTGTAAAACACAAGTCAGTTGCACATGAATATATTCTTAAATCCTCTGATTACTGTGTATTTGAGTATCTTGAATAAGCTAGGCATCTGCTGTCTTTTAGTCTCATTGCATTAGTTTTCATATGGAAGTGTCACCGAGAGATCTCTGTGCTCAGAGTTCAAGGCTCCCATCAGGATAACATTGGAAAGAAGGCAGCAGCCGTCTTTATTGTGTATGGCAGTCTGCACATAGTTCTACCCCAGGTGACTTAGAACTGCACCATAGTCACACATCTGCAACCAAATTAGTCTGAAACGAAATCTGTACCCGCATATCTCTGTCTTTCAACTCATTATGAATTGCAACTTGTAAAAATAAAACAGGCCGACGCAAAGGACATGGAGTGAAGTGGAGAAGGTTGATTTGCTGTGGGGACAAAAGTCCAGTAGACAAGGAATAGTAAAATATAATTATTTTATTACATTAATATATAAAAATAGGGATTTTAATTTATGTGAGAGCTGTTGACTGAAATATTTACTGCTAAATGGCCACAATGGCTGGCTTAACAAACCCTGTTGGATCAAGAGTCCAAATGCAAAGAGAAAACTGGAAGCAATCTTTACATATTGTATTTGCCTTGCCACATTCCTAACCACCTTCCTTCCTGCTGCAAACTAATCAGCTTCAAAAAATTACTTATTGAGCTCAGGCCACACCAAATGTAGGATTGAGCTGTGGGGTCAGTGGGAGGGCTTCTGTTGCCTGATTGAACATCATAGAAACACTCGCACGGGCACAAAATACAAAATACGTCTATGCACACGTTGTGCTTTTTCAATTTTCATTCAAAATAAATCAATTACAGTCCAAGCATCAACTGCTAAAAAGTGTCCTATCACAAAAACATCACAAAAGTTATGTTATCTGGATCTCCCCCCCCCCCCCCCATGACACATCTCTTTCCCTTGCATTTACAATCTAATGTACAGTCTAATGCAGCAGCATCTGTGCACAACATTTAGAGTGGAAAGTAATATGATGGAAATGGAATTGAAAAAAAAGTATTCAGAAGGAGTGCGAACTCTGTGATCCTATTGAGTTTTATAATCTCACCAGTATATGGTGAGGCGTAACTTTGGTTTTATCACCGTTTCATTTTGGGTCCAGAAATGCCTACACTGTTGGATCAAACTGTATGCTTTCACCGTAGAGTTGCCATGGCATGGCAGCTTTCATTCCAGACAGCATTGATCGGATCTTTTAAAGATGAATGGATTAATTATGGGCAGTGAGGGGAGACGAAATACAGTCTGGCATGGGGGCAAATGGAATTGAAGGCTTGGGATTGAGAAACCCATTAAGGCAAATTGAGGGCATTAATGACTGTAACACTGCCAGGGGGCCCCTGTGGCCCACCCTATTCCCTGGCACTGTGGTTTTGTAATGGTTTCTTCAGCTGCTCGTTTCAAGTATTGGTTGAGCAGTAGCTCTGTGGCAGCGCGGCTGAGCAGATGTTTTTCTACACCTCTAAGACTTTATGAGTTCTGAAAAAGGCTGAAACCACGGGAGCCACCTGCAACACATTGTCCTGACGTGATGGCCCACAGACACTGGGGATACTGTATTACAGAAGTTGTGTAAAGGTAAAAGTTAGAATTGACCATGGACACGGATTGTTAATAATATGACCCTGGACATGGATGGTTAATATAATTTAATAATTAACTTTACCAATAATATACTATTTGAAAAATACAAAGATATGGTGTGACTGTATAATTAGATTCTGATAGAGCGAAAGGATATATGCATTAAGCTCACGCCTTGCAGCAACATACTGACATTTGAGACATCATCAACTAGAGAAATGAAATGTGGGATTTGTATTTAAATAAATAGCATAAACTCTCAGCAGGTTATAGTTTCCTTATAGGCTTCAAAACCCCACAAAAATGTTACGACGTAAACGTGTACATTTAGCAAAGCTTCATTACCCGCAGAAGATTTCTGAAGAACTATCCAATGGTATTTATACTTTATTGTGACAAGACTCTCCAACCAACCCGACTTTCAGACTGATTTCCAGAATTCCACAGTGCAAAAATCGATCTACTTGTGTCGCAGTCTCATATCCGACACCATGTGCATAGAAAGCTTATGTCTCACTCTTCTGGGGTGCTGTTGCTCAACTTGTTTGTGAGATTTAACAGCTCTTGACATAACTGAGAGGGAAAAGTGGGGCTCAGCTCATCTGGATAGTATTACTGTTCCAGTTAATGCCCGGTTGGAATAACCTCATTGCAGAAACTGACTTGTTGGTGTAAACTAATGGGCATGCCAAGTACCAAAGTCTGTTAGGGTGAGCTGAGGTTGTATTTATGTGCCGGTACCTATATGACATGGTTTTGGTGACACTTGGATTATTGTCCATGCATGTTGCAGAACTGACCGTGTCGGTTAGCTGACGAAGAGGATCTCACTACTCAGAGAACAATGGTTACAATGTAAGTTACATTTCCTCACGTAAATTTGTTTCATCCCATCTCAATGTCTTGGCTGCTTAAATATGATCTAGCTGGACACATTACTCCCCTCATACAGCCCCCCAGCTGAATGAAGCAAGTCATAAAAGCCCAATATTTCAACGATATTGATTCCTCTGGTAAAATTGGTTTGAGCCATGAATGTGCATCAGCACGGTACTGAAACATTTTGCAGCCACGGGGGAAGGGAAGGAAGGTGACCTTGAATGTTTTAGCAATTTTTCTCATTCTGTCTTTGAGCAGAATTTTAATGTGTTCTGATATCATGCATACTGCAAGTTAAGTGATCAATGCCGCTGTGTTCACATGTTCTTAACCTAAATGATCTTCTGTTTTTGTATTTCTTTAAAAACAAGCAAACATGTGTTTCTATCTTTGATCGAAGAGATATCATGAAATAGTTCTTGTCTGACCTACAGTTCCGATCACTTATAAGATGGTTTTGCTTCCTTTAATTTTCCTTTTTGCATTTTTTTTATTTAAATGTTCGTTTTTTTTTGTTTTTTTTTAGCTTCACACTAATGGGAAATAACATTTGCATTTGTTTGTGAGCCCTGATCGGGCTTTCAGTTATTGCATTTCTCTTACGCCACATTCACAATTTAGTGCGTAGAGACAGCTGCATAATAGGCTTTCATAACGGAATAACCCCATCAAATCCATTTACCCTCCAGAGACACCATAACCATCTACAACAGTACTATCGGTAGTTTTGTCTTATCCTATGTGTTATACAGTATTTTGTTTAGCTCCATCCGTCAAGACATTCATTGAAAGATCACTGCTATGGCTGGCTTTATTGTTTGCAGACAGCCATGATCTTTCTCAGGGCTACAGCACGGCTTTCTCAAAGTGAACATGACATACTGTTAATTTGTATTTCACTGTGAGGGAGAAATAATTAGAATCTGAGCTCTAGACTGTGACTACCAGCTGCTCCAGATTGAGGCACATGCATAAGTGCACAAATGTAGTCGTTAGTTGATTCAAAAAGATTCAATGCGTCAGATTTTAGGACAAACTGGAGGATGCAAAGCATGCAGAACATTTGGCAAATCGTTGTGTCTCATGGTTAGCCATGCTATCTTGAGGTAGCTAGAGAGTTTTATTTAAGTGTGCGGCGCCGCTTCAAGTTGATGAACATTTTCATTTTGACAAGTGTTGCCATGCATGACATGAGGTAACACTTCCAATTTGAGTGTAGTAAGTGGAGAAGTGAAATGACAATTGGGATAAAGCTCCACTGGGTCATAGCTACACCCTTTATATTATAGGGGGTATTTTCTCTTTCCCATGCTTTACTCTTGGCTCCATCTGCACCCCATTGCCTTTTAACCACTGCTGCAGAATATAAACTTACACTCATCGTTTAAGAACACTTGCTGCACATTGCGTAAAAATCAAGATTAGGAGCATCAAGGTAAACGCCCTGATCTTTAACATCACAGGTATTTGCTGAGCAAGTTGCATGCATGTGCATGGAGGCATGCACGTGTGCAGGCTTTATCACAAAGCGTTACCTGATTGGTCCAATCTTTTATATATTTTTTTCAAGTCAGTTTTTTGTTTATTTTATCTGCGGCTGCCAAAGGATTTCATTAGCATTTGATTTGGTTTGCGTGGCAGCAGCAGAGATACAGCGTTTTCCAACATTCAGCTTCCTACAAGACAAGTGATTTGAAAAAAGAAGAAACCATAGCCTTTTGGAGGTGCAATTAGGTCAGTAGTTCTATGTGTTGTTGAACTTTAAAACAAAGAGGTGAGAGTCAAACTTAAGACTATTGGGAGGAAGCAGGAAAATGTATCCTGTGATTTTCAGCAAAACATTCTGTAGCTCCAGACAAAAAGTTCCAGCTGATGGATATAAATTGGCTGGGGGGACTCGCAGCTGAGTTGAAGTCTCTGAAGGCCGCCCCGGCTCCTAAATAGCTCAATTTAGTTTTTGTGGAAGCAAAGAACCAGAGCGGGTCACTGGCCCAACACTCGCCACAGTGAAAATCAATAGGTAGTTTCAGAACAAGGGGCCTTATTGAAACAGGCCCTTTTTCTGTGATTGTTTGGATGACAGTGTCTCCCAGATATAATTAAACTCAGCTCAAACTGCTCACCACGTTTAAATTGGTGCAATCCCTTTTGACCACTGATCCAATCTTATCTTTTCTTCAATTCTTTGTTTGTTCCTGAGCTCGTGGGACTTCAATTACAATACACTGCAATTATAGGATCCCAGAGACTGTATAGACATTTCCAGTTTGGCCAAAACACGATAAGCACAAAATACATTTTAGAATCTCTTCGCCAACAATTGTTGTCAACAGAAGGCTTCCGAAAGGAAGGATAGCATGAACAGCCTGACTCTCAATGATGCACAAAACGTTTACCTTGATGCTCCTAATCTTGTAAGCTGAGCACGTTTGAGTTTTTAGAGATTGCAAATATCGATGTTATGTCACCGTCTTTATCTTTCTTTCTGCTGTAACATTAACGCCCTCACACTTTTAGCGCATTGATGACCTTTTCTGTTTTATGTGTCAGGCTGTAAAGTCTCAAGGCCAGCCGTGCTTGCACACAGCAGCATTGTAAAATCTAAATAACATTGTTGAGCCAAGGCCACATGCCCACACATTTACTCTGTTTGCCTCTTAGAACGCTGCAGCACCAACCACAGCAAACACCCAGAACATGGCGAGTGAGTCTTCGAGCAGCTAATTTCTTATTCACTCCCGTGTGATTGTACTGTAATTTAGCTTTTCTGGGTTTGCCCACATTACAAACCGACAGCATAAATCACTCCTGTGAGGTATAAGTTTACATGTCTGGGGGTGTATTGTGAAACTGTTACATATTCCTGCTTCAAACACAAAATAAACATAATTTGAAAATGAATAGGAATGCATTGTAGCTTCTATAAGCCTCTAAACGTCTGTAAAATGCTTTGCTGACCAGAGCAGGCAAGCCTTACAGGGAGTTTATTTGTTACAGAAACACATGGAGCTGGTGCCAGAACCTGGATAGATTATGGTTTATGTAAAGAAACTAAAAAAGAGTTATGCAGAAGAACCTTATTTGTCCAGATGTGACCTTCTTGGGGTTTTATGGTAAAGCCATATGTATGTTCCACTCTTTCTGCAGTTGTCATTTCACTCTATCAGCCACACAACAGGAGCTTTTCATCAATTTCAGTCGAGTCCCACCAACCCATTTTTACAAATGAGAATGATGATGATAATAATGTATTTACCATATAGGATCACAATATGAACAGACTATTATCCTGAACTTGTTGGACACTTTGAAAAGAGGCATGCAACAGGGGTTGCAGTAGGTTACCTTTGCTGAAAACCTTCTACCGTACCGACACAAGATTTTCACATCAGGCAACAGGCAATATATAGAAAATGAGGAAAATGTGGATTCAGTCTCTAAAGTAAGAACAAATCTTTCAGGCAGAATTTGCAATGTGCCTATAATAAAAGATACTGAGAAAACTACTGTGCAGAAGAACTGAAGAAAAGCTATTCTTGGAGGATGAGTATTATACAGTTTGGATTAAAACTAAACCAGATTTGACAACAAAGGCAATGGAAAAACAGCATTTTAGCACTGCATTAAAACATATTGTGGAATGTGTAACAATCCTCTCAGATGGTTGGCAACTACTTTGGTGTTTTTGCAGCTTCAGTAAGTGTACAGTGCAGGGTGTCTGTGATAAAGCCACCTTTGATGGATGTTCACTAAGTCGCACTAAGACTTCCATTTTTTGGCCTAATTACATCACCTTTACTGTGCATTGCAAATGCATGAGAGGAAAATGCAGGATTGTCTTTTCCACGTGCCTTTCTATTATGTAAATGAGGAGTTGACTAAAACGCTTTGTTTAATTTTCCAATTAGGCATTGTGCTTGCCTAATAAAACAGCCAAAGTTGTGCAATGCAAGTTAGCATATGTTGTGTTATTATGTTTACAGCTGTTAATAACATTTAAAAAGACAATAATGCACCTTAAATATGGGAAAATATGATCATCACCATGTAACCATAAAGCATTTTTTAGTACCAACGTTGCAGCGTGTCTGTATTGATGATATTATGGATTGAACAGACTTTGTGTATTCATAGCTTTCAGGTCTGTTTGGCTTAATGTCTCAGTGCTGCCAGCAATATTTGTGGCGCGGTGCAAAATCTGACTTCTTCAGTGCTCAGACTAGGACTGGAATGGCTCTGCTGGGACGGACGGAAAGTGCTTCTTCAGCGCTCATTAATGGGGGAAATTGAGCAGGTCTCCGGGCCTACCTTTATAATAAGGGCCCACTTTTCTTTGGCCCCCACTCCCACCATCATCTTTCAGTCTATTGTTCTCCTACCGTTCAGGTCAGAGCTGCCGAGCAGTAATTGTATCACTGTGACCCTCTTTTGGTTTTTATTTTGTCACAGGGACCTGCTCTTTATTGCTTGCAGGCCGTCCCTCAGGTTGTAAAGGCTAAGGTGCCCCTCCTCCCATACCTAGGGACATGGACAGGGCTGCTGTCTGCCTGTCTGCCAGCGATCAATATGCCACTGTCGTTAACTGGATTTGTTGTCGTGGTGCTTGCTTATGAGGCAGCAATTAGAGTGTGAAGTGGCAAGGCCAGGGTACGGTGCTGTAGCCACGCAAGACTTGGCCCTGGGGGGGTGGAAATGTCAGAGGCACAAGCCCAGTTTCATTAGTGCCCGAAGAGACTGTGGCAATCCATACTGTCCGTGTAATTCATTTGTTTGAGGGGGGGGGGGGGCTTGAATTATTTGTGGGACAAAGTTAGGTCACAGGCTGGGAGTGACTGTGGAAACTTACTTCCTGTGAAATCCACTTACACCTGTGGAATCCACTTACGTGCCCATGTTGTTTTCTTTCCACATCAGTGGTTTGAGTGGAGCTTAGCCCGAATGGCGCAGTGTAGCTGCAGTTCCCGGCCCTGTAACAGTTGTCATTGAACCAGTTCACACGTCAGTGTAGAGAAGAACCTTTTGTTGAGCAGCTTGTGGCCAGTCCGTCCTCGAGTCTCGGCGCCTGCTGCTTGTAGCCGTTTGTCATGTTTCTGTTAGTGTGTGCAAGATCACGCCTTAAATAATTACAGACCAGCATGATCATGTGGAGCATCATCCGTGTCAGGCCCATCATTCAGCTCAGATTGGTGACACCGAGGCATTTATGGTGGCCTGGGTGCCTGCACCCCCCCCCCCCCCCCCCCCCCCCCCCATCCCCATCCCAGTGACTGAATTTCTGTTTCGCCCCAAAGGGATAATGGTGTCCCTGATTGAGCAGGGGCAAAGAATTTGAGATTGACTCTGACCTAGGGGTCTAAATCACTTTCCATTTGGGGGACAATTAAGTTTGAACCTCTGATGTTCACTCCCTTCGATTGATTGTGCTGATAGCACTCGGCGTACTGCGGCGGGGGCTGTCTGAGTGGAACACCCTCCATTTGAGTCAGTGTGCTTTGTTCAATGCAGCGTTCACAGAGAGTCCAGAGAAATCAATAAACTAGATACCAGAAATTTGATAAACGTTATGTGGGCAAATAAATAACACTGCAAGCCCACTGTATATCATTTACTCTCACTGTGTTGACATATTCTTCATTCGCAGCCACAACCCATCAGATCATCATGCAGCACATTTTGCTTTCTGGCAACAGATATTCAAATTGTCCGAGGCCATATCAAATCTAAATATTGAGATCAATGCCTTCCTCCTGACTTGTGCTGAAAAGTAAATGATGATTGAAGGGACGTGGTGGTGGTGATGATGATGATGCTGTTTCTGCAGTCGGTTCATGTTATAGTTTATGAAGGGGCCAGGTTGAAGTTTGAACTCTGGGCTCTGATCGGACAGGAGAGGTTGAGTGTAATGGGGTCTACGACCTCAGACCAAGCTCCAGGGTAAACTAAGAACAGAGGAATTCAATGCTTGATGTTTCCATGGCTGGCTGAGCTGCGGCTCTGCTGAACATTGTTTTCCATTACTAGAAGGCAGGCACTTGGACATTATAATACCATCCATGCAAAACAATAAGCATGACCATTAGTAGAATGATAGTACCTTGATGTGATTCATGATGTGATTCACTCTGATTATTTGCTAAGTTATAAAAAGAGAATGCATTACTTCCATCATTCCATTAGCGTTCCCCCGATTTAAGTTCTATTTTGAGGGATGTATTCTTGACAAGTGTTGCAATTTTTACATTTATTGATTTAAATGTTTTCTGGAGCAGGCAGGCACATTTACAGCTCTTTTGCTGACCTGCCTGTGTATTCATGAAGACTTGGGTTTAATTTGATTAATTAAAAATATTTTTTGTCATCCAGTGCATCGTCCACATTCACCTCTGTTGCCCTTCCTGTCTTATTGTGGTTTTTTTTTTGTAAAGTCTTGCATCCTGATTAAGGAGTTTCCTGCTAAATGTTGGAAATACTTGGTGATTCTTTGAAATGATATTATTAATGAGGCGGATGGAAATTACTATGAATAAATGTTGGATCGACTTTGGTGTTTGTAAGGCCAACTGTGGCGTTTTCAGCATTCCCTCTCAGGGTAATTAATAAGAAATCAGTCTTAGCTGATTTTTGTTTTGTCTGGTTGGTTGTGCGGGACTAACGGATTTGAAGACCAGAGGAATTCGGGCCCGGTCGCCTGAATTCCTAGCTGCGGTATTCAGGCGACCGGGCCTGCTTTGTGCCGACGCTAATGATGTCTGCAGCTGTGGGTGTGAGGAGGAGGACTGGATAGAGGAAGGACAATCTCATAACTGATAAGGACTTTGGAGAGATACTTGAGAGCCTCTTCTCCTCCCTTCCTCTCATTGCCTCCCTTCTGACTCAGTCTCTGTCACAGCTCAAGTATTCGCTTCTTCCTGTTTTCGTTACTCCCCATAGGTCAGCGGAACAAGCTGTTTACGCCGTCTTGTCATGACAATGACTAGCACCCAGTAGAGATGATTTTCTACAGAGACAAGTTAAGCAACTGTGCTCCGCAAAAAAAAAGTAGGCCAGCTAATTAGCTACAGCTCTTTGGACCATGGGAGCGGGTTGTTTTGACCTCGACAGGGAACTTCCTCAAAGAAGGTCTGGGATATCTAGTGAGAGTGGTCGGAAGAGAGTTTGACATGGAGAAAAGTAAGACAAATCATCGTCTAACGCTTTCCTGTAAAGTTGATGTGGATTGCAGATGCCTGTGTTCATTTATTGTCATCATCACAGCTCCATGTCGTTGCACAGTTTTTTGTTTTCATAACTACATTGATGAATCATTGCACCCTGGGTATTCTATCGCATTCACCATGTGATGATGTGGCTTTGTTCAGATTTGCCTCGTGTCATATTAAGTAATGCAACCTAATTTCATGATTTTAGAAATTATGCATTGGTATTTGGAATCACTACAATCTTGAACTGGATTCAATTTTGCATTGTGGATACATGAAGGCGGTGTGTGTGTGTGTGTGTGTGTGTGTGTGTTGTGGCTCTGACTGCATTGTAAGAATGATTGTGTCAGTTGCCGTTGTGTTATTGCGGAGGATAGTGTGCGGAGCAGAGCACAGCTTAATATCTATGTTTGACACCAAGGCCCATTAATAAGGGCCTGATCTGAGCCCGGTGACAGGACTGCTGACAGAGGAGGATCATGGGAAAGAATCATGCCCTGCTGAGGGAGCCCGGGCTGCAGGTAGGCTCATTCTGCCTTCCCCAGGTGTTATTACGGATGCAGGGGAGGGCGCGCAGTGGGGAGTGTCGCTGCTGACATCTACATTAATCACTTCTCCACAAATCACACCCCACCCCCCCCTCTCCACACACATTGCTCTTCCACCATCTCCCACTCCTAATCATCCCCACACAGAGACCTGGATCCAGTAAGGGGATACTCGGCCAAGAAGGATATCTAGCTAAGAGCTCCCCAAATACCACTCTGATCTGACCATGAGTGATTTTGCTTCCTGAACCTCTGACCTGCCTCACAATTAAAAACACTTTCCTCTTCCTCCCCACAGACACATACAGTACATTTAGACTCATGCATATTTGCTGAGACCACACATTTGCTCCAGGTCTCCATATGATTCATAGCTGCGTTTGAATTGGACCTCAGTTGCACACAATTAAAATGCAAAAACAATGTCTCTACTGGAGTGTGTGCTGCTGTTGCAAACAATCCTGAGTGTCTCATAGATATCACACTCCACTTGGGGAGTGCTTATTGATGCTCATCTCTGCATTTATCTGCAATACAACAACAAGACTGCAGCATTTTATGTTTGTGTTGCTTCACTATAAACTGGGACAGTAAATAATTTGTTTTTTTACTTTTTCAGTCACAACAAAAATTGCAGAAGTATATAATTAAAACCACACAGCACACATATCCTCTTATAAAAAGAGGTTTCACAACAATCCTCTAACTGTTTAACCTTGATTATTTTTGTGAGCCAGGGCCGGTTTGTAGGATCAGAACCCGGGGGGGGGGGGGGGGGGGGGGTCAACCCACAAAAGTAGAACATGTTTGTGCGTGCAGAATTTTTTTTGTTGCCATGGTTGCATGAGGTAAGTTAAAAATGCACATGGCAGAGAATTGTGACTCAGTCACGGTTTCCCCATTAATATTATACTTAACACTGTTCCAGCCACACAAAGCTCAAAAATAACGCGCCACGCTTAAGACATTATCAGAAGATCACTGAAACCATTAACAATCCCATGATCTTTGGCATTCCTGACTCCACCAATCAGAGAGGCCGTTCCCTTACAAAATGAGTTTAAGTAGAAGCTAATCACAATCCACTATTTCTATTGGCTCATGTTTGTTTTCTATACCAGACTTGCCCTGTTTTTAACGCATCCGGTATGTAGTGCATTTCTGGTTGTATTTTGAGTAGAAACATAATATTCGTGCTGTTGTAATGATAAAAATGATTCCGAACTCAAACCCAAATATAATAATATAGAAAACCACCTCTGTTGTGAGTTATTTTTTGTGTCTCTCGTTCAGACCAAGACTGTTTCTTTTTTTCTTTTTGTAAAAATCAGTCAGTGTGTTCAACTTGACAAATTAAATTCATGGACGAGCTGAGATGACAATCAATGTTCCTGATGAGAAACTCCACACCGGATCCAACGATAAGATATACTAATGGGAATTCAATTTCACTGGTTTTTAGTTTTGACTCAAATAGATCTCTTTAAAGCTCGACGGGTGAGGTCACCTGAGGTCGTGGCACTCCCCTCGTCTGCGAGCGTTCCCTCCGGGTTCTCTGGCTTCCTTTCACCTCGAAGAACATGGGAGAATTGTGAATGTGGACATCTATTTGTCTTTCTATGTGCTCACAGGACCAAGTAGACACTCTGCACTCATTTACAGAAAATGAATCAACATTTGACATCAGCTACTGAAATCAAATAAAAAACAGGACTCATCATTGTATAAAGGAAACGGGATGTAGACAATCTCTTATGTATGTAGTTGTTCGAAGGCAGCACTCCCGCTTTACTTCCAGTGACATCAAAAGTAATGTATGTTTACACATAATGCTTTATTTAATAAGTTCCACCGCAACTCCGCAAACCCTGTTTTTCAGTGATATTATGACTGGATGTCACCCAAATAACAGCTCTGTGTTGTTTTTCCATTCGTGGAATGAATCATAAGGTCATGATATTATGTGTCCAGTTATCTTTTATCCCCACTCTCTCACGTTGCGTGACATGCCTTGCCCGGAATAAATACAGCCTGCAGTTTAATTAAAATGAATCCCTTTTCAGCTGATCTTTAGAAATGGGCAGAATATTGCTGCCTCCGCTACAGATGCAGTGATTGAAAGTGAAGATAAAAGGCCGGGTTTGGAGGGAGAGTTATACTCTATTTACTTTTCCATCAATGAGGCCGTTCATTCCATTGTTTATGTTTGAAGTATGTGAGCCTACTTAGTAAATAACCCTCTCCTATTCCCCTTTTTCTCATTTATTCACCATGAACCTTCAGCAACACTGATGACACAATAAATTTCAGTTTGGCTCTGTGTGTGTGTGTGTGTGTCTGTGTACATCTGGTAGAAACTAGGACACTACAGAGGCAAGGCTGCATTTGCATGCAGCATGCAAACATTGAAATATGAAGACAGATCACTGTGTCTGGTAAGCTGACAGTGCCGCCTGCAAGGAGAACAAGCTAACAGACTTAAAACATGTTGCAGAACCCGGCGAGGCCGTTATAGGACTTGCTTGAACGTGCAGCTTGACAAACAAATGGAAGGGAAACCCCCCCACAAGCATCCAAAGATGTTATTAAAGGTAATAGAAGTGGTTCTTCTTCTCCGCAGTTGTCGGGGTATGGCTTTCACAGACGCCTTCGGGGCAAATATTGTGCGTTTTGAGGACTTTGATCCATCACTGACTTTGATACAGGTCATAAAGTGGGATGTCCAAGCCTGTTGGGTTGTGTTGCTTTTAGCGTCGATACTGTGCTGTTTAGGTAGAAACAAAATGGGGTCATCTTTCTAGCTTGATAACGTATGTATTTGTGCGTTGTGTGGCCTTTTCCTTTTTTTTTTTTACTTTGTTTCGCTGTTGCCTACAGCTGCATCGAGCAATTTGAAATGTGGGAGTTATTCTGATAAAAGGATAAACAGAGACATTGACACTTGCTGCTGTACTCTATTGGGAAATGGAAAAAGAGCAGGGTGGGGGGGGGTCATCAAATACATATTTTAAATAAACCTGTTTAATTATTTAAAAAAGCAACAACTTGAAGCTCTTGTGAAAATAGCACAGTGAATGCATGTGGTGGTGTTTTCCCCAGTGCTGGTGCTTTGTAAGATGTCTCTACTGGGGTGTGTCTCTGCCGGGGTGTCATCCTGGATGAAAGCCGTCTCCTGGTTTATAGCGCAGTGGCCAAAATCCCAGCAACAGGAGGCGTTTAAAGGAAGCCAGTAGGGGGAGCTCACAGCTCATTGCTTGCTCGATCCTAAAGTAGTGGGACAACACGAAGAAGGTCAGCAGAGCAGACCACACACAACCCCCCCCCCCCCCCCATCTCCTGACTCCTGTGATCTAAATTCATGAATGAAAACTGGATTAGACTGACTGTATTGTCTTCTGTCGTTATCTAACCTGGGAAAGACACCAAATATTTATATGCAGAGAAATTCTCTTTCCCCATCCTGGTGCAAACTGTTGGTCAATCAATCATTGATTTCTGATAGAGATCATATCAACAATTTCACTTCAGTATATCTATACTTTAACACCCATGTACTACACAGCGTCTTCTTTCTCACCTTTACACTCAGAGACGAGCAAGTATTTTTTTTAAACCTTATTCTGAAATGCCTTGTTGCATTTTTTTTTTGCTTTTCTCGAGTTATTTAATCATAAGAAATATACTTCTGTTCCAGAATCTGAAAATGTATAAATACCAAACCTGTGGGCTGTTTTTCTTCTTTATCATATATATATATTTACACTGTGACTTTCTTCTCCACTCCCGTACGTGGTGCGCACATTGTGTGGTAAACAACAATACACATGTTAAACATTTAGCAACAGAGAGTACGCACGTTTATCCTCACCTCCACGTGTGCGCGCATCTTGTCGAGGACGCCCGTTTTACCTGTCTTCCGTACAGACTCATGCACACTGAGGTTCTGCGCCCTTCTGACTTCTGTCTTTCCACCCCGTGATCTGCGTTTCGTGCGGCGCGTCCGGCTTCGGCGCGGCGGGCTGCAGGCTGTGCGCGCTGGGCTGCAGGCTGTGTGTGTGTGTGTTGCGCGCATCAGCCGTGCGCTCCTAGCGGCAGCGCCGGTGAAACCAACCAGCGGGTGGAGAGAAGGAGGATGCGAACCTGACTCGGAGTGTGACTGTACATTGGCTGCGCCTTTATCCCAGCACACAGGTCTTTGGGGAGCTGCTTTCCGATGTAAGAACAAATATATAAACACAGCAACAAAGTTTTTTTTTTGTGTGAATACACGAGTTAAAGGCTGGCTTCCAGCATCAGTCTCAGCCGAGACATGTGTTGAAGTGAGACAGCGCTGAAGATTTGAGAAGTGTCAGATCCGCGTCCTGAGGAGCCGAGGACCTGCGGAGAAGGAGACGGGCACAGCCTCGGCTCGTTTCCCAAAGTGGGCTTTTCTTTTCTCTCCCCCCCCGTGGGCTTCAGTTTGTGTGGCAGCTCATCTCGGACAAAAGGCAGAAACTGCGGATGAACTGACGGGATCACACTCGCAGATCCGGAGTTTGGATGAGCTTTAGTGGCCATGAACGCTCCGAGTTGCTCCGGATGACTTCTGAAATGGATCCTCTCAGTTTTTGGACATTGAAACTGGCTTTTCGTCAGTAACTATTACCTCTCCAGAACGCGCAGAAACACGGAGTAGAATTGAGCGTCATTTTGGACATTTTCTTCAGTTTATTCCAGGATTTGCGCGCCCGCCGTGGATGTTTAATATGCTAGAATGGGTCCACTAGCGTTCATTCTTGCTGGCGGATTACTGTATTTTCAAGTTGATGGTGAGCTTCTTAACATTGTATCAAGTACATCTTCATATATTTAACGTTATGGTATGTTCAACCACATTTGGGCTGTTAGTTAATTAGTTCTGCGCATCTTTGCTCACAGACAATTATTATTTTATTATAATTTGATTACTGAACTTCTGAACTTAACTGTATAGTTATTTGAAGGGAATATTATTAATATCAAGGAGGATGTGTAAATGTGTTATTTTACACTGCCTTTCTATTTAATCCTGAATTATTGGACAACATAAAAAAAACATGTATCCTGGTAGATTCAATAGATAGTAACTTTTACCGTGCAGCTCATGGTCGCCTTTAAGGAGGTTGGAATTTGGGCATAATTTAGTGGATTATTTTATTTCAGTGCAACAGTTATAACATTAACATTATTGAATGAATTATAAAAAGTTTTAAAATAGGCTTTAAATGTTTAAATTCCTCATCACATGTGTAAAACAAATATTTCTCATTATGGAGGAGTCCGGCGGCTTGCGTTATATATTTTATGTTCCTTATTGATTTATTTTTCTACTTAATTTTGTATCAATAGCGAGTAAATCCAATGAAATATTTGTGTGTGTTCAGACACTAGAAGTGGAAACTAGGTGGTGTAACCCAGCAGAAAGGATTTGGGACCTGTTGGCAGTTAGTGCTGGTTTGCAGGTGTCGGATGTGAACGCCCTGCCTCTTTCTGCTTTGGATGGCACTCCTGCAGGCTTACAGTGCTGCCATTGTGTCTCATAATGTAAATCCTCTTAAATCCAAGCTTGGACAGCATTCCACTTTATTATTTCATTTGAACTAATGAATAATGATGGAAATTTTACACCCATATCTTGATCACTTGTGTGCTGCTAAACCAACATTCCTTGCTTGTTGGGATTCACTGATCGACAAAGGAAATGATTTAATCTAAAAATGTAAGTGGCCTCAAATGCAGACGAGCTGCTTGCCAAATCCAAAGATGTTTGTGAGTTTGAATTTTTGGTGCAACTTTTGACATTGACACCCCTTTTCACACTTGTGCATACAAAATGGTGCTCGTAATCATAGAATGAGGAAATTATTCCAGATCCGTCCCGCACTGAGACACTATCATGCTGCAATGTTGGCAATGACTCGTACGTGTATGTTTAGTATTGCTTGTACAACCTAGCAGTATGTGAAGTGGAGTTTTTGTTGTTGCTGAATGCGACGGCCTGAAAGGCCCCATTTTTCTTTTCTTTCACCTGTCAGCTCCTGCTTTTGTCTTTCACAGCTATGAGTTTTGGGTCTGAAGCGGCTTTCCTGCCCTCTGTGGTTAGCAAATTAAGTCCCATTTCTTCTGGGATTAGAATATTTTTCTTTTCCTTTCTTTTATCTTTTTTTTATGTGTCTTTCACTCTATTTGGCCAAACCCACTGGTTGCTAAGCAGTAGCTGATGGCATTGCTAGCTGTCCAGAGGGAGAGAGTGCAAAACTCCCAGGAGCAGTGGATCTTCCCAATAATTTTCCTGTCACCCCCCCCATCCCATCTTCCTTGTACTCCACCTCCATCGCTGCAGAACACACCCATCAGCCGGCCCCGTTTCAGAGGTAATCCGAGGGTTCTCAGCGAGGGAGGGGCTTCCTCTAAGCGGCCACTTAGGCAGACAAAAAGATCTGGAGATGTATTCATGTTTCAGCATTTCCAACAAAGCCATGCCCTGTGAATGGTGTCAGTCACTGTTTAGCATGCTGTGATTAATACTGGTAGAGCTCATGACAGGAGAGAAAATGTGAGATTGTGAGAAACTGAGTGTGTGCGGAGCTGATTAGTCGAGAAAACAGGGTTGATTAACAAACTTTTTAAGAATCCGATTGCAGTAGATCAGCGGCCCCCAACCTTTTTCCTGCCACGGACCAGTTTCATGACGGGCAATTTTTTTGCGGACCGGTGGGTAATTAAATGAAAGAAGAGGAATATAATCGAACGACTAAACTTTATATTATGCACTTGTAATAAATATTAAACAAATATTACACCAATATCTACTCGCCATAAGTTGTGGTTCTTAATAATTCCTTCTGTCCTTCATGTTCACGTTTTTTTCTTGAAAAAAATTCCAAGTTCTTGTCTTTTAATCCAGGGTTCTTGGTCTCTGTGTGCCGAAGCATTGAAGGCTTCATTGCCTGGTTTTCTAGCATTATGCAGAGCGGACTTGTTGCACGAGTCACCTGCAAATAAACCCGTATTTTAAGTCTGACTCCCTATTGTCTGTTAAAAGAATGTTTCTTTTCCTTGGAGGTCGTCGGCTCCTCTTCTTTCTCCTCAGTTGGCCTTTTCCTCTTTGCAAAAAAGCTCTAAAACACGTTTGTTTTTTACTCATTTTCACTAATTTACGGCTTTATGTATTTTTTGGAGCGACGTATCACATGACCAAGAAGATTCACAGGCGAATTTTACATTTGAGAAAATACAGTTTTTTCCAAATAAAACACCTTTTAGACTCTAATAATCGATACAATGGAAATTTTCTAAATTAGCTACAAGATTGCTTGTATCGGTTGTAGGAGCTGGTGACATGTTTGAGAGATGATGAATGATGGACCAACTTAAATCTGAGTAAGAGGCTGCAGAGAAGGCCGCTTGAGGTCTTCAGTGGCCTTGCTGGAGTACAGCTCTCAGGGTTGTGGTATCAGTAAAAACCGAGTCAAGAGAAACTCAAAAATGGAGGAGAGTGGTTGTGCATGTGATGGGAAAAGGAGGAGAGGCGCGTGAGATGAAATGAGTGCAATCAAGTATTAAAATTGAGAGGGATTTAACAGCGTAATGCTTGAATTGGGACCGGGTAGGGTGAGGCTACATTACCAAAGTCATGATTGGATGAGAGACCCTTAAAAAGTCCCCTATGATCAAAGACGTCTTGCTAAACGATGAGGCAGGGTGAGGTCACTGTGTGAGAGCCTTTGCAATGTCTCGCTCCAAATATGATTGTTCTGCTTGAGCTGGCAGCATTTAGGCAGCGTTATTGTAATTGCGGCTCATTTGCTGGAATGGGGCTGCTGTAATGACGATCCCTCATCTGAGATCTACAGGAAACTCCTCTCCGCTGTTTCCCAGTTTCCCCACTGTCACGGAGGCTGCTCTCCTCTGCATCGAAGAGTGTTTCTGTTTATCCCCCGATTAGCATCAGAAATGAGTGGGGAGCAAAGCCAAAGGTGGTGATCGTGAGAGGAAGTGAACGCAGAGGGGGGGTGGGGGGGACTTGTCAAATACATTATTCTGCAGGCCTGTGTGTATGTGAGATGTGGGCCTGTCAACTATTCCAACAGTCTGGACTCGCCACTTCGCTCATCACATTTCCGCAGCCATCAACTCCACACTCTGAACTTAAGACACCATAAACTTTGTGGTCACTCAGAAACAGCAGTATTCACAGCCGTTTAGTATTGCTGGCATCTCACTGGTAAATGCCTTCCAGATTTTCGCGGTGCAGAGGTGGAAGGGAAAATGTCAGCGTCACACGATGCATGCGACTGATTTAACTTTGAGACCAGCAGAATGCAAGGCAGGTAAAATAATGCCCCCCCCCCCCCCCCCCCCCCCCCGGTTTACCTCTGCTTTATTAAGGCTCAGCCAAGCATGCCCCTGACATTTACTGAGCAGAGAGAGGACTGGTGCCTTGATGCTTTTGCCTTGAAGCTCAGACAAAGGATGAGGTAGAGATTTAACACGAACAAGATCAGACCGTAAAGGATACCTCATATGTTTTATATTTCATAAACGGCCCCTGATCCATCTTGTTGGCTGTCTGTTTTTTATTTACACACACACACCTACACTCACACACATATATCTATGCATCATTTGTATTGCCTATGAGGGTGGAATTCAAACACTGAGGGTCTTGTCATACACCTGCAATGGCAGTATAATTGGTGTTTATGTGCGTGTGCCTGCATGTGTGTGTGCTTGGAGGAAAACCGTCAGGCCCTGTCACCTGTCTCACACACCTGCATTTTAAGAATACACACCTGTGGTCCACTCGGCTCGTATAATCCTTGCTCTATTCTCTCGCTCCATCTGTCGATTGAGGGTTTGAGGCAGGCCAAGAGGCAGGATTGTTGATGTAATTACTGTTATATAATCCCTGATGATTAGACGATAGTGAATGAACCCTTATTGATCGATGGCAAATACTCAAGGAGCAGTTACAATTCAAACCGCCTTTGCGTGGGAGAGATTGCTCAGCTGCTGCGTGGATAGGATGAGCATTCTTATCGCCACAAAACCCAATTATCTTAAGAGCATGCCAAAATCTAGACTGAGTTCAGAACAAGCCTGTGATGCCTCAAACTTGCTGGAAGAGACGGTGTGTTTTTTATTTTGTATTTTATCACAAATTGCGCTGAATTGTTGCGACTGGAGAAGCATCTAATTGCTCTGTATCCCATTAACCTGCTCTGCTCTCTGGTTGGCTGTATCAAAGCATCTTTCAGATGATGGTAAAGATGTCAGGTTTGAATGACTCGCAGGTTCCTGTACTGCTGAATAACGAATCATTCTTACGGGTGAAAGCCCACATACACACACAGTAAACACAGAGAAGAACACAAATGCGCACTGGCAACCTTTCACTGTTGATTGTGCATTTGTATTTGCGTTTATTTTGAAGAGGAACAAGTAGCCATCATATAAATGGTTATGATTAGGCATATCTGTTTACGGCGTATTTCTCAGTTGTTGTTTTTTCTACTTGTGTTTTCAGGCAGTGTCTCATCTTTTTGTTCTGGCATTATAAAGCGTTTGTGTGACAATCCTGGCTGAGCTATGTGCCTCATCTCTGTGTCTTGAAGATGAGGTCAGGTGATAAAAATGCATGAGCTGTCTCTGGCTGTGAGACGTTTGAAGATGGACAGCCGGCGCTTGACAGTCGATGTGCACATTTGTCACAAGCAGCAGTCGTCCAGCGCAGCGGTAATGCCATTCAGAGCGGTGGAACCAGTGAATAAGTGTCTTGTTTCAACATCTCGGTCGCTTGTGGCCTGATCTATTGCTCACCTATAGCCACGGCAGCTTGTACCTTTCCTTCCTCTCAACTAACTGGTTGACTCTAACCTCGCAGAAGTGCGTAGACTCCAAACTGAAAACCGTCACTTACCAAACCGCTGCTGCAGCGAACAGACCTGCCTGGTGAACAGACAGGTTTACAGTATAAGTGACTCCCTCACTAAGTGTGAGTCTTGATTTCTGGGGATTTTAATGAGTTACAAATCTGTACACGCTTTTATTTTTTAAGCCATTAGTGTAATAAGATATAATTTCCCCTGTAAACCAGGCTTGTGAGATTTTGTGGGATTGTGTCTAGTATAGCAGCAACACGGCCCCCGCTTTGTAAACTGAGCCAGCGTGACCGGGCCTGAGTTGATTTACTGTACGTAATGGCTCCTGGTGAAACCTGCTTCGTGGTGTGGAACGTGGCACAAGTCAAGTGTCACAACCATTGTCGCGGAGAGAGAAAAAGCCTTAATCGCATCCTTGAACTTTTGAACTCTCTGGTTTCACTTCCAGTACGGCAGAGATTTTTCTTGAGAGGTGCTCACAACCATTTGTCACTTAGAGGCCCAGTAACACCCAGTCAGTGGTGGAATTATAAAATGAAGTGGGTGCATGGCTGTGAATGTGTTCCTGAGCACCATTAATAACAATCAAAGCCCACTTTTTTTGTTTTTTAGCCCAGAGTCAATTGAATAAGTCCTTCATCCACTTCCTGTGAGCACCATTGACCCTACCACCCTAAGCAAGACCAGATGAAGTGTCCCGTGGAATAGAAATTTCATAAATCTCATCTTGGCTCGGTTTGTTGTACCTTTTAAAAAACAAAAACTGAGCTATATGAGCCGTTTCATTAGCTCTCTGAATCCACCATTTGGAACGTGTGTGGTCATAGTTCATGCTCCTTATGTTCACATGTGAGGCGAAAGAGTGGCTGAGTGGCTGGAGGTAGTGACTGTCGCCACGGGACCGCTGCTATGCGTTCATTACGCATCAGCACCCATGGTACACATGCAATTATCCATTCATCAGAGTATCATGGAGGCCTTTTCTGCTCCTCCCCTCCTCTTTGTGTTAATTTGTAAAGCAATAAATCACTCTCTTTTTTTCCTTTTTCCTTTTCTGAGGCAGCTTAGAAAGGCAGGTTAAAAAAATCCAATGCTTGTGGGAGAAACAATTGATTCCATTAATTCCATTGCTGCAGGAACTACCTCAATTAACAAAAAGGAACTGGTGATACGAGTACAACACACGCACACGCACACACACACACACACATACGTGTCTTGGAGAACGCAACGTAAACACTGCTGCTGGCTTTTGATTTTATAGCACATTTACAGATTAAAATGATCAAAGAAAATTGTGTGCAATTTACCGTAATGTTTTACTGGAAACGGCTGCATGACCGGATCTAGTGGGCATAGCATCAAGTCAGGAACTCCTGACTTGATGCTATGCTATTAATCCCAATTCGTTATTAAATTCACCTCTTTGAATTTGGACCACTTATGTGATCTGAATTGTTGGTTTTTCTCACATGAGCACACATCTTAAATTTTAAGGCTATACTGCCACAGTGCAAAGCAGGGATAGGCAAGAGAATGGCTGAGCAGGGATGAAGAAAGTAGGGAGGTGCAACGAGCTACATGCTTGAGTAACATGACATCAGAAGGCATTTCATCTGCACCACATACCGTAGTGTCCCGCAGCTGGCCTGATAGCCCCGTTGAGATATACCGTCATTGCATCAATCAATGCATAGAGGAAGTAGCGCTGTTATCAAAACACTGCACTCATAATGAGGTCTAAATTGTACTTATGTCCACATCCCTTCCTACCTCTTCTCTCTTGTTTCATGCCAGTAGTCACAACTCTGCTGAGATGAAACAAATATAGTGTGATGTTTCATGGCTGCTGATGGCATATCGAGGGTAAAAGTTAAAAGTGCTGCTTGAAGATATCTGATTTGTGTATAAAATAAACCCTCATATTATGTTTCCCACAGCAATCTATTAATATATTGCAACTGGATGGAAGAGAGGACAAGTCAACAAAAGCAGTCAATATGACCCCATCACATACCTCCTAAAATACACTCAGAGTGGAATTCTATCTGATATTTGCTGGAGACAGGCATGGATGCAGCGAAATGCTGAGAACAACTCCTAGAATTACCCTTGTGTTTGCTTTTAGAGTATAGATTGTATATAATGAGAAGGGAAGGTGGGGGGTCCATTAAGCATTAAGGTGGAACAGAGCCCATCATGTGAGCCTCCTAGCTCACTAGCTCCATCTCCCTCCTATTGCCGCAATATAAATATAAACACAGAAAATGAAATCCTAAATTTTTTTTTTTCATTCACTGCTTAATCCCAAACCTGAGTCGTGGGATCTACTATCCCAGCAGTCTGAGGGCGGGAGGCAGGGTACACCCTGGACAAGCCGCCAGCTGATTGAAGGGCCACACACAGACAGACAATCATGATAGAACCCAAGCAGACACATAGATAAAATGCAAACTCCTCACAGAAAGGCCCCAAATTGGATTTGAACATGTGAACTGTATCTTGGAAAAAGTCCTTTAGAATTTTAAATGACAAAACTGGCGGTGGACTGTGTCCTGGTGCTGGTAATTGCTACAGTGTGGTAGAAAATGTAAATGAATTTCAGCCACTTTTTTTTTCTACTGTGGTGATGTCAAAGATTTTGAGCTCTAAAAATGTCAAATTCAAGAATAGAAATGAAGTGCATGTTAGTACTTTCTCCATTGGAACAGATTATTTGGTTTGGGTGAGTAAACGCTCAAAAAAAGCACAAGAACCTTGCCAGTGCTATTTTTATTATTTAATTAACACAGCCTACCAAAGGGCGGGTGCATTTGACCTCTGTGTCACAGCTCGTTTGGTCAATTCAGTAAAACAATTCCATTAATGTGGGAAGAATGTCCAGAGACCTTTCAATTTGTACCCAAATATAGATGGAATATATTGGTTCTCTTTTCAATGGAAATCTGGACTGATCAATTCATTTCCACTTAGTCAAAAGGAATAAACTAATTTAGAAACTGGTTCAGTAGCTTGCCCGAAAAATTGCAAATGTGTGCGACACCACCTGGAGTTTATAGATTGTCACATCCAGGTGTGAGATGAGTGCGGAAGAGCTTGTCTACATACAGTATAAAGATAACCCACTTGCAACATCTGTAAATAGCCTTTAATCATTTGAAGATTTTCTCCAGGATGTCGTATATTTTGAGTCGCTGGTTGTCTTTACAATTACCAGAAGTATTTGTATAGACTGGGACTTGTCCTCCATGACTCCACTGATAGCCCGCTGTAAAGAAGATTCTTTTTTTTGGTGCAGAGTGGGCTGCTTTCCAGTCTCACAACAGGCCATTGCAGAGTCGACAACAACGAGCGGCATCATTTCATTCCCAACCCCAGTCTCTTCTTGGTGCTTTCTCACGTCTTCCTTTTGATGACATGAATGATATAAGTCTGTCACCCTCACAGGGGGAAGGAGACGGAGCAAAGGAAAGAGACGGGAATGTGTTTGGGATGTAGGTGCTGGAATATAGACACGTATATGAAATGAGAAGTTGAGTGGATGTGGAGAGGTCCGAGAGGAGTGGGAGGCAGCTGGAATAGATATTCCACCATAGACGAATTGAAAACGTGGATCTGATACGTAAGTCATTCATTCTGAGATTCCTTTGAGGTTTGTGTTTGCGCCTCCGTGCTTCTGCTAACCGTGGTGCACTCGGTTTTGGGCTTGTTTGCATGTCCCGTTCTGAACGACAGTAGCTAACCACAGTAACTCCGGAACGCCTTCAGGGAATGTCTTCAAATTTGACACAAAGGTCCACTTAGATTCAAGGATGAACTAATTGGCATTTGGTGGCCATTATTAAATTCATGTTGACCCCCCCCCCCCCCCCCCCCAAAAAAAATACACTTCAATCTATAACTAAATAATGAATGTGCTAATTGTAGCAATATTTCAAACACATGTCCAGTTTGATAAAATGGCGAGGTGATGGCAACTCAGATTTAAAAGGTCAACTTCACCGTGACGTCATAATAGCATCTGCAACAATACTTATTTGACTATTCAAGACTGTAATTCCTTCTGATATTGAAATTCAGGTTTCTGCCACTATGTCAAGCCTCAGTGACTATAACATTTGACTAGATCAGAGGTTTCCATTGGCTTCCTGTTACAAGTGCACATGTCTCTGGGCAGAATAATGAATACCTCTTTGGGGAAACCTTCCTTTTATGCACTGGCTGAGACTTGTGTGGATATTGATTCAGTTGGTGGGATACAACTTCCCCTGGGAGCATTAAAAATAATTACAAAAAGATCATCATCTGCCTGAATATCTGTTGCACACATGATCAAATTTGTGACAGAGATAATAGAAAGACCCTGTGAGGTCAATGGAACAGAAGGAAACTAGGCTATTGTGATTGCTTAAGTGATGTTTTTATAATGGCTTTTGCCAACAAATTAAACCCTGTTAACCCGTGTGTCAGCTTCTGAGTGTCTTAAGTTAATATGGTATTTCATTTTGAGGATATAAAAAAAAGTGATATTCTAAAACTGCAAATTTTTTGGATAGCAACTTTGCAAAATAGCATCCAGCGTCAGTGATGCTGACATAAGAGGAAAGGCAGTGAAGAATCCGTTTCTGGTTCGGTAATCTCCCTCTGATTTCATTCTCTGTCTGCGTGCTCGTTTGTTTGCTTTCTGGTTCCTGCTTTCCTCCAGGAGTGGATAACTGCACAGCATGGGAGAAAAGTAATGGTGTTATTATTGCAGATGGAGAAACACAGCGTTTTGATTGGAACCTGTGCCCTGAGACCCAGTGAAGTGCACTCGCCTCAGCTCAGAGAGCACTTGATTGCACTGCCCCAATGATCGCATTAAAAGGGCAACAGAAAGCCTATTTACCGTAAAGCGAGTGGGGAAACGGGGCCCGGTAGGAGGCTCAAAATTGACTTTCGGTTCTGTGAGGAGGTTGCTTTAACAGTTGAGGAACATGAAGTCAGTATTTCTTTTTAATGAAATCTAGGATGGTGGGAACATGGTGGTCACATGAGCGCACACGCATAAAGATACAATCATTTTAAGGGAAAGTATGTAAAAGAGAGACTTGCCCAACAAACGGGCAGGTGGACGTGCCATAATGAGATCGATGTCCTCTTTTGAAGCTCATCGTTTGGTGTCTTTAGGCTCGTCTGTTACAGCACCTGAATAACTTTACTCAGGCAGGCTGCTGACCAGTCAGGTTTAGCCCTCTGTGCACCCAGCTAAGGTTTTCTTTTCTGGTATAGTGAAAGGACAATTGTAGCGGCATCTGCTGCGTTCATCTCCACTGCAAAGAGGAGAGCAGATGGAGACTCAAGGTTTTAAGTGATTAGAAGTCAGTTGATTGGAATACAAATTGGATTCCAAGAAATTAGATTGATACAAATCGAATGGAGTCTCCACAGTTTATTGCTGTGTGTGTGCATTGGCCTTAGTGGAAAACCGCTGCAGGGCCTGTGGATTATGAGGGAAGCGGATGATCCAATGAGATAAGAATAAATGCACATTTAACACTCCGTTTGAGAGAGATGGGTGGTCTCCGTTTCTTCACTTCGCTCCTTTATCTTGACCTCCATTTATCAATGTCACACTGTTAATTACTACTTAATTTATTTCGTCAACATAATACTGTTATACCAACCTTTCCGTCTGCCCTGCTCAAACAGGGAAACTGACTGATTAGCTACCGCTTGTGCTTCAGGGTTTTACTCCACTAGCAATGCTGCAGCTTTAGTTTTAATTCCAGTGAGATAAGATCATTCACAGCAAGATTTCATGACCCCCTCCACTACAAACCCTCGTCTCTGGCCTCCCTGACAGTAAGACTCGAGGTCTGATCACTAATCAATAACAGGGAAATAGAGGGAATTAGCCCAAATTAGGAGGAAGAAAGCACAGACTAGTGCCTGTTCATAGGTCAATATGCCTTTGTATGATGCCTGATCCTTCTCAAGTCAAATTGTGGCTGCAACTGGGAGTGTTTACATGTGCGTGAACTTGTGAATGCAAATTCAACCTACACAGTCTTTGAAGTTAATTTTGTGCTGATCAGTGTTTTGTTTTGTTTTTTGCTTGGTCAGGAAAAAACACGCCCCAGTTTCTCCTGGGACAATCAAGTTGAAGGGGTAGTGGAACAAGGAAGGAAGGAATTGTAAACCCATTGCCTCCATGCCACTTTGAAATTAGCCCTCACATAAGCACAAAGGCTCATGGGGTACACCTCTGGCTCGTTCAGGAGGCGTCGTCCTATTTACCCCACTGCAGTGCTGGGAAGGGCACAGTGATTAGCCTTGCTGTGACAGTTCATTCTTAGACAAGGAGTCCAGCGATCAGCTTGATAAAACACTGGTGAATGTTCGACTTTCACCTGAAGCTGAAGTATTGATGTGGCATCAGATGTAGTTCAAAAGAAGAAAGATAAAGCAAAGGCTGCTGGAAAAGTTTGCCTTATTCTCCATTCCCCTTTCTGTGTCTTTGGCTGTTTCATGCTGGATCAAACGCTTTGATTTTTTTTGTACGTTTCCCAGGGCCCCGCTCCCTCTCGCTGTCTCACCCGCGTACACACACTGTGTGTTTGTGTGTGTGGCCTGCAGCTTCTTATCTATTTGGTTAAGACCTGGTCACAGACATGTTGGGCACTCTGACTTGGGGACCATTATCATAGCTGCCAGACTCCCAGCGCCCACCCAGTGCAAGCCCTAATAAAAAGGAGAGAGTCGAGCCTTTCAGCTACTGGGGATTAGTATTCATCTTTAATCCAGACCCCAGCATTCATATTCACATCACATGTTTGCTTCTGCAACAGTAGACTCAACAGTTTTTACTGAGACCCCACTAAAAGCCAAATGTATCATGTTGGTGTGTGTATTGTCCAGATATAATCTGACTGTGTAGCCCCATTCGTTGTTCACCCATGGGTGCAATTACCTGCAAACCCTTGTACAAAGGGTTCAGAAAAGCAGATGGCTGCAATTTGACTGGCTAGAATGGTATAAATGGTCTGGCATATGTGCCGTTTTTTTGTTTGTTTGTTTTGCATATAACCTAAAGCTTTAGTAATAAGTCATATTTCTTATAGATTTTTTGGTTGGTTTGTTGGTTGTCCAGGTTTAGGTGGTGATTCCATCAAATTTTGGAATCGATATTTCATTTCTATAATATAAACATATAGATACAATTTTTCCAGCTTGCTGTTTTTTTGTGATTTGTTTCACATTGTTTTTAACTGCCAGTCTTGCGTCATTTCATTTTCAGTAGGGATTTCTTCTTTAGAAAGGTAGATCCATAGTTCTTTATGCAGCCATCCTCGTATTCCGTAGCTGTTCCCTTAAATGGCGATGCTTCTGACATCTGTTTTATTGTATAAATATTCAAATGCATCTCTTCTTTCTCTTCTAGGATCCCGTCTGCGCCAGGAGGACTCGCCACCCCGGATCGTGGAGCACCCCTCTGACCTGATTGTCTCCAAAGGAGAACCTGCCACGCTCAACTGCAAAGCAGAGGGGCGGCCAACACCGACAGTGGAGTGGTACAAAGATGGCGATCGGGTGGAAACAGACAAAGACGATCCACGCTCTCACCGCATGCTGCTGCCCAGCGGCTCGCTTTTCTTCCTTCGCATCGTTCATGGACGAAGAAGCAAACCGGATGAGGGCGCCTATGTCTGCGTGGCCCGGAACTACCTGGGGGAAGCCGTCAGTCGTAATGCATCTTTGGAAGTAGCCTGTGAGTCAGGACTCTGAGTCCTCTTCTTAATTCCACCTCTTTCCTGTGTTGCTGGAGTAAATTGCTTTAAAGTTCAATAATTCATATTGCTGGGTGACGACACATCTTGAAATTGCTGCTTCCAGATGTTGGAATAACTGGAATTACTTTCAGGAAAATACAGATGATCAATATATAATTTGAGCAATGACTATTTCAAAAGATTTTTACGTGTTTTGTCTTGCTTTTGGTTTTTCATACCTTCAAACACTGTAAGGATTTCCTGTCTAAGCGGCGCGGTTAAGGTCCGCCGCAGCCTCACTATGTGTGACATTGTTCGGTGAGATAATTGAATTGTGCAAAATTAGTTTTTCAAACAAGAACTTGAGATAAATCGGATTCATTTTTTAGTTTAAGGGAGTTAGACTGACATTGTCTGCAGACTTTAGAGTTGATATAAAGTTGCTGTCAGACTTTGAGATTAACCTGATTGCCTGGCTGACCTGGGTCTCTCTCAGGTGGATTTGCTTGGGTTGAACATCATGCATATATCAAAGTCCTGTTGGACATTTAACACAGACTGCCTGGACTGTGTTGGTGAACGCTGACAGGCAGAACCTGAGCTGCAGATCAGATTACCTTTGAAGATGATCCTTACTTCAGCAGGATCAGCTTGGCTTCCAATGGAGTGGTTCAGCCATTCATATGATGGAGGAGAAAGTCTCCATCTCCAAGATATGTTCTCTTGTGTTTTAGAGAAGGTTCTTTCATGTGCCCCCCCCCCTCACACACACACACACACACACACAATCTGTGTTTATTATCCTATGTTCCATCTGATTTTCATAAATTAACATCAAACTGAGATTAGATTAGTGATCTCAACATCAGTCATTAACAGCTCGCAGCAATTTTGAAAGGAAAAAAAAGTATATATATATATATATATATAATCAGAGCTTAATGTGTGTATGTCTATATATGTACATATATACCCCCCCACTGTAGAGTAGGTACACACTATAAAGTGACCATTACCGGTAAGATGAGAAGTTGGTTTGTGATCTTGTGGAGAGATGGGGGGGGGGGGGGTATCTGGTTCAACGCCCTGACAGCTGCCCCCAGGTGCTAACTGACAGCAGCTTGATCTATTGATTGCTGTAAGAGGTCTCTCCCCATCTAAATGAAAATGCATGAAAAATTGATGAAGCCCAGATTATTTTAGGTTTCCCATCCTATCCTTTGTTTTCAGCGCTCACTCTCATGCCATGTGGGTTGAGCTTTGAGCAGCAGAGGGGTTAGGGAGAGTTACTGGATGGCTTAAATAGGAAGGAAAGGGAATTGGGGCGAGCGAGTAAATTGTAGTGATATTAGTTTTAAGAGCTCAGGATTAAGTTTCAGGCCTCGCAGAAAACTGGGATGACTGTGACACCGAGTCCGATGAAGTTCCACAGTTTTGAGTGTGACATTTCCAGATCTGCTGCCACTGCTGCGCCACAGCGTCCTTTTTTTTAACTTTAAACAAGATGCAGTGTTGAAAACCTGGAATGTACTCCTGTTAATCATCGGGTCTGTCTCCATACAGAAAGAAAATGCAATAAAATAGTTTTCTCCTTCAGCTGGACTATTAAACAGTAAACATTCACAGACAACAGTCAGTTATATGCCACCCCAGTAACGTGGAAATCTGCAGCGGAGTTTCTGTCTGGTTTTTGTTATCCAAGAAATATAGCCTACAAACAGAAGGAGGTATTACTTTGTTGAGTTTGCTGCACCTGGCTTCTTTTGCATTACAGGCTTTTTTCTGGGGGCAAGTGGAGCAGAAGGGGTTGGGGGCGAAATCCCATTGCATTGGCTTACTGCAGTGATTATCTTTATCAGGTCCTGACATCCGTTGAGTCATTGTAAAGCCCGAGCTAATCACACAAGTAAAAGCAGCATTTAAATCTTCCACGTTGGGCTGGGTTTGTGTTTATGATACGTTCTCCGCCACCCCTCCTCCCTCGTATCGAACACACCTTTGCCCCCTTTCATTCACGGATGGTTGAACAGGATCCTGGTGAGATAATTGAATTGGAGATTGAACTCGATGTCCAGTGAGTTGCATGGTTTTGCTGCATGGAGGACATCAAGCTGGGCAGCGTCACCTCTCATTTAGTTGGAGGAAAGATGGCATGAAGTGAAAACGGAGGACGGAGCTTCAAAAAAACGTCTGCCTGCATTATTAATGAGGGCCAGATTTGGGGGGTGACTTGTGCAGTTGATGAATTCTTTTTCTTTTAAACACGTCTCCTTTAACTGTTGGTTGTTGAACAGAAGAAGACAGGAGACCTGATGGTTCGCCGCAGATACAATGTGTCCCCCTTTTCTCTTCACAGAATAAACTAGGCCAATGAGAACGGGTTCATAAATCATCGTGGAGCCTGCGTCTGAAATTTTAGCTGCAGTCATCACTGAATAAACTGCTAGCACTGCAGATAACTTCGTATATGAGTGTGACAAGGCACACCTGCAGAGATAGGATCCAGAGAAGAATGTTAATTAGCCCCATCTTTTCAGGTGGAGGTTCAGCAGCTCTCACGCACAGATACAAGTATGTAGGGTGAGCAGCTGCACTTTTGATTGTCAAATGTGAGTCAAGCCCTCTGACATGTATATTGCTGCAAATGATCAAATCAAATGTGTGCGTTATTGAGGGAGAAGCTGTGCAAAGGCATTAAGACTCGGAGTGTTGAGGTGCAGACTGCCATCCTTTGCTGCTTCTGTCAGCTTGCAGCCTTTAAAAATGCTACTGAAACAAAAATGAAACGGATGTCTTTGTTTGGCTTTTAATTCCAAGCCCAGGATTGGATGACTTTAATAAAGGTCATTTGATATGATTTAATGTACCATTTAGTGAATCCTTAGGTAGCATTTGGTACTCGTACAACAAGGTGATTATCAGGAAACTGGATTTGGGAGAGTTATGAACGGTGAAGAGAGGAGGAGGGTGCCAAGCTGTTCATGTTGTGTCCGGCCTGAGAGGAAACTAATAAAGGGACAGACCAGGTGGAGAGTCAAGGCCAAGCTTCTCTACGGAGGCTCTTACGTGTTCATCAACACGCTTTACTGCTTCTATGAAATGAGAAATGACAATTACACACACTCATGCCACGCCAGGTATATAAACATCTGCCTTCATGCGCAAACCAACTCCAGTAGGTTGAGGATTAATCTGCACAAGTCCTTGAGAAATAATTAAGGGTAATGAAAGAAGCAGCAACAATGCAGCTATTATGGCACATTAAAAATGCAAACCAGGAAATAAAGCAATTAAACTCTGTCTCAGAGTGAGTGTATGAGATGAGGTGTAGAGAACAGAATTGAGGGTTACTCACATTTGAGCCACAGATGCTCGGTTACATGTTAAACATGTAACCAAGTACAGCCTGTTTACACTTTGACTAAAAGAATAAGGGGGAAACAAACAAATGCATTACAGATGAAGGATGGGTGATCTTGTAAAAAAATAATAATGTATTAATTTCCTGGTGCATGATTTAAATTGTAATTGTTTTGAAATACATTTTATTCCACAGCCAGACATCAAACAGCCCATGAAAACTTCCATTTGCACCATTAAAAAGCGATATTGCATTTATGATTATTTCTTGGAATGAGCTCATTTGCCATTTAATATGTGAAATTATTAATCCAATCGGCATAGCCGACGAGTTACTTCATCACTTATTCACTGAGGCACCAAATAGTGCAATACTACGATTTGTAACTCATCTGAAAATTAGATTGTGGACACGAACAAAATCAATCACAATCTAGGATCGTCGCGTCTTTGAGAGTGTTGTCATGTGATAAGAGAAACTGTGAGAGCAGGAACGGGTGTGAGAAATATCCTTCCCCCCTGAGGCTGGAGTTCTCTGACCTCTGTAAAGAAGTGTGTTATCTACTGGGATTTACTCGCATCTCTCCCACGTGCACGCACATTCGGTTCTCACCGTATAGAGCGGCATGCAGATGGCTCTCTCATTTATCAGACGCAGATGGCCACAGAAAATGAGGAGTTACCGACAACCCCACTCCTGTGTTGCACATGGGAAAAGAGAGCCTGCAGATATGGCATATTGAAAAGTCACAAGAAAATAAATCATCGGCATGCACTTTAGTCACTGGCAACACTGACCTTTCACTGTCACACTCACACACACACACACACACACACAATAGATGTCCTGAGACTGCAGTTTTACTTTCCACATGGGATCTTGTGTCCCAGGCTTGACCTCCTCTGTGTTACCTTCTTACCATCAGAGGAAGTGAATGCTGCTCAGAAGTTGGGACATAGATCACACCTTGACTGTGACACTATGGCACCGGCAGTAATTATGGATCAGAATGTGCGGGATGACGGCGAACCTCCGGATGACCTTTGGCCATCTCTCAGTCTCTTCCTCCTCCTTTTCCTCGATCTCCGTCATTCTCCATCCACCACTGTGTCACCTCTGAGTTCACAAACTGCATTAAAAAAGTGTGTGGTGCTCTTTCACGGATCCCACGGCCCGTCAGCGGACGAGTGAGGCGTCAAGTAAAGAATGCTGAGCCAACCACTTCACACGGCCATTAGTGCCCAGCAAGACGAAGCACCCGTCGCACCGCGTTTTGTTGCGTTTCTTTTATACACCGTCCTTTCACTCCTTCACTCTCCTTCTTTCTCTCTTAATAGTCACACTGTTATTGATGGCCTCTCCACTCTGACAATGCAGGGCTATTGCTTTGTCCCTGCCGCCTGCCTGTTTGGCCTCCTCTCTCCTTGTCCTCCATGCTCCCTCCATCCTCACGTGTCTCATCGTCCAGTTTTCTTACTGTAGCTGCTGCCTTGAAAACAAACCTCTGCGTTAACATTTGTTCCTCAAATTGTGCAAGTTGGACAGCATCATTATAAAGAGTAATAAAATCGCATTCTATAAAACTTCCCTGATTTTTTATTTTATTCATGTAGTTTTAAAATCATCTAAACCTTTCTGCAGGCTGATTATTGATCAGTTCTAAAAAAAAAAACCCAGAATGGCTCAGAGGTTCCTCTTTTCACTGGTGGATTTCAATTTGATTTATATTTTGTATAAATGTGTAGATGTGGTTTATTCAAGTCCTATGTAGTTTGCAACAAATGCGTCTATTGATAAACATATAATCCTGAACACACCCTACTTCACCAGTCTTTGCCTCGATCACCTAACTCTAGAGATTTAAATCTCTAAATCTGTGCAATTTTTGTGCAGGTGTTCTATTTAATTGAATTAAAATGAACACATCTGATACCACTCAATTTGCTGCCAAGTGGGTGAAGGAACAAGTGAGTGCTAATAATATTGATCAAAAATGTGACCATGAATAAAATCCCAGTAGACCATCGCGTTCCGATGGTGGCTTGCCATTGAATCCAGCTGGGATTGGATCCTCTGACCCTTGGAGACCCTTTTGCCCTCTCCTATCCACCCCAGATCTCTGTCAAACCATAATTCCTGAACCCAGCGCTCCCCTCCGATGGATGTGTTCCTGTGGTGTCTGACCTCCCCCACCCACCTTCCTGTCTGGCGCTAAGGGACCCTCTGAGACTGCCGGAGACTGTAATCGATCATATGGATCTGGGGAGGAGGTGACGTGGTGCAGCGCTGAAGTTCAGACGATGGCTTATAAAGGTTTGAATCGAATGACGCTGGAATTGATTCATTCTCTGGTGTGTGGAATGGTGTGTTGTAGCTGCACTGACGTTGCTGTTTAAAATCCCAGTAATTCTCTCTTTGGATACCTTCACACACACACACACACACGCCCTTAAATACACACACTTTGATGTGCATATGCCTTTTGAGCAACACTGCAGAGTTCAGGCTTGATCTTGTCAGGGTTGAGACTCAGCCAGACCCTCGGTTTAGTCTGTTTACTCTGGGTTACATTGGACACTGGCTCTCTGATGAATGTCTTGTAGGGAGTTGTTGTGCTTACTCACACACAATGCATGCTTACACAATTACAAATGCACAAGCAATGGTGAATGGCCTTTGTGGCTGTTTTTATACTTGTGCGAACACTGAGGGCAGTTTATCCTTAGAGGAGCCCTTTGGGAGCACAGGTGACACAGGGTTTCAGCTTCATTAGACTTTCAACGGTATTGTGTGGATGGAGAAGGAGATTGAAAGTGGCGCGCGGGGGGGGGATTCATGAGACACACAGGCTTTTGGAAGAAAGAGTTAATTATGCAATTTTGTGTAGAAAGAAAAAAAAGGATCTCCTCACAACGTGACCTATGTGTGTGTAAGATCTTGATTATTATTTATTATTTGAGCTGTTTTGGATTGGCCCTAGGCTTTGGCAGAGTTATTGCGGGTCCCGATGTGTTATGACTTGGTGCTATCTCAGTGGCGTGGACAGATATTGTGTTTGGCTTGAATTACAGTTGCTTTAAGGGACACTTATCAGCCACTAGAGCCCTCAACAGCTGCAGATCAGAGTTGAAACCAGATCATTCAGTCCCCGCTGTCTCTCTCTCTCTCCCCATCTTCCACACTGAAGCTCTTTGCTTTTCTACCTCGTCCCTCTCTTATTTCCATTCCTGCCGTTTGAAAGTGATACTCAAAGCATTTCCATCACTTTCGAAAGTGACGGGAGACAAGATCCATTGTTAAGGAGTATAGTTTGTAAAACGGCTTTAGTTCCACTTGGTTTTACAGCCTGACCTTTACCTGACTGCATCCATTGGGTACGGCAGCAGAGGAATTTGGTTGGCTGCTGTGCTGTGTGTAGTTCGAGGTGACCCTCTGCCTTTTCTCATCATTGACTTCCTATTTAATTGTGGATCTATCTCTGCCTGCAAGAGAGCTGAGGGATTAGACCTTAAAGTATAGGATGGGATGGACATGTTCGATGCTTGATGTTGGATGTTCCACATCCTCTCCATACGCATCACAGATTCCCAGCTTCCTCAGTCATGTGGAATTCAGTGTGTCCAGGTGCTGTGCGATGGCATCGCGTGGGGAATGGGGCTGGGCGCTGTGGTATGTGAGGCCACCTGCTTCTGCAGCTGGGATGATGATTAGAGGCCAGGCAGCCTGATTGTTAACCAGCCAGAAACGCATCCAGTCAAAGGGACGGACAGACAGACCGGGACTCACACACTCGAAACAAGACAGACTTGCCCAGACCATTTATTCAGTATGATGGCCAAAGGCCAACTGATTTGAAAGAAAGAACATCCCATTCACAGTCTAAGCAGGATTGCATCTCAGTCCCTCTTGCTGCTGGAAATCTATCAAGAATATCCAGTTAGAACTACGAGAAGTCCGGTCTAAACAGTTACAGTTGCTACTTACAAATATGGGATCGTACTTTTTGACCGGCTGAATAAATCGTTTTAATTAAAAACTTTTTTGCAAACAAAAATGGTTTATCAAGTGTTTTTGATATATATGATACTTGAAAAAGTATTTTTTTGTTTGCAATAAACTCTCCAATTTCAAATTTGCATTGTAAATAAACCCCTTTCAGTCCATTTAAACATCCATCCATCCATTTTCTTCCACATTTTCACTTTATGGGTTGCAGGGGTTGCTGGAGCCTATTCCAGCTTCCTATGGGCGAGAAGGGGGTACGCCCCGAATGTGTCGCCAGCTTATCACGGGGCCACACAGAAACCGACAACCAGTCCACACACACACTCAAACACTATGGACAATTTGGACTAATCCCTTTACCTATATTGAACATATAATATCCCCAAAGGAGAGTTTTCTGGATGAACTAAGCTTAACAATCACATCAACAATCAAACTTTAGTCAGAAAAAAGCAGACTTTCTCTCTCAACTTTGCTTGTCGTTGTACTGAAGACATGTGAGAAGACCCAAAATGATGCTGGGCTGTCAAAGCAGCACGCAGTAGCAGCCTAGTAGCAGCAGTCCAGCCCAGCAGTCATAGGATTCAGGTGACTTCACAGCGCTGTCTATTCAAAATTCCTTTCATAACAGAAGTTAAAAATAGGCTATCTATACTGTATATGTTTCCTGTTATATCAAAGGGTTGCATAGCTCAGTTAGAAGCCTCTGGCAGTGTGGACTGACCCTTCAAAGATATTCATGAAAACACAGATGCGTCACCTGGTTGGCTGCATTCGGTGTGTTTTTTTTTTTTCTTTCACTTATCCCTTGCAAAACTCATAAAGGATACCATTTGCGAAGATATTGCATGGCTGAATTCAAAGACATCAGTCTTGGTGTATTCCCAGTGATCACCGTGAACATTAGTCTTAACCCAATAATGCACTGAAATGAAGGCAGTGAATCATCTTAAGCAGGGATGTAATAGCAGGGATTTGTCTTTGATCCGCCGACATCTTCTTCTTCCTCAGGAAATTAAATCTAATGACACTGAGTGATCGCCAGGGTGGCTAACTGATGAACGCACTCATTTGACTCCACCATTCTTTAAAAAACGTTAATGGTCTCCTGTTTCATGCACAGCCCATGCCTCTGTATCTGGCTGCACACATGCACAGCAGCACATACATGTTTGGAACTCTTACAAATTGAGGCACACATGTACATGCTGGCCTAACCAGACTCCAAACTCCCTATTTGTCATCCTAAACATTTACCCATTTGAAGCCGAAATGGCACAGCAACATAAAAAATAGACCCTGAGATATGCCGCTGCGATGGAGCTGAACGGTACAGTGCAAGCTTCACTGTGATTAGCCACCATAAGCCACGCCCAAGCTTTAGCTATAAAATCTACATGTTAGTTTACCCATCTTTCTGTTAAAAGTGGAATGAACACAGATGAATTACAACCCTGACATGTCAAGAATATAGATTTGTGTTGTGTTTCTGTACTGTTTGCATATTATTTAAAGCATGTTTAGTCGAAGAACTCTGCAATCAGCCAGTTGGTAATTTACACAATTACCTAAAGTGTCCTAACCTAAATTGTCAAACTGAAAAAATAAAGGTGACTAATACTTGAATATATTTGTCACTGTTTTTACAGTTTGTACATCACTAATCTAATTCAAAACATGAAATGCAAGTGAAGGTAAATCGTTCTTACTAGAGTCCCTGACTCCAAGCAGAAGGGAGTTCCCTCAATGATTTAGCCCCATTCACAGTGGTACATGGGGTTGATGGACCAGTTTTGTCTTTGGATCCAGATAGAGTGACCTTTGGCCACCTCTGGACGTGACCTCTGACTGACCATCGATTGACCATCATCTGACCCTATGGCTCGAAAGCCGAGATGCACATCGGCCCATTCAGTTGTCTGTGCAGCATCTCTAGCATACACCGTTAATACGGTTACCCTGGTGTTATCTGGAGACGCATGAAAGGAAAGATAGCCCAGGAAGGGCTTATTCCTGTGCCAGAGGAAGAAATTTAATTAGAGACTAAAGGATATGAGCATCTTTCAGCTTAGTCATTTTATCATTTTATGGTTCTGTTGCTATGGCAGCAACTTCAAAGCTAGATTGCTACCGGATTCAACTTGTTACCCACTTTATGACAAATTGAGGCCAGACTTCTATTCTGACCTTCAGTGTAAGAGCTCTTAACCCCTTTTATTCACCTTGGGTTTCATCATTTTACAACACAAAGGATGTTTTTTTTTCTACTTTTCAAGACAATTTGTGAAACTAACTCTTGCATGTGCTGAGGGAAGGACCATATTCTTCTATCTCTCTTCTGCATCTTGCCACTCTCCAACACTCAACCCTCCTCCAGTTTCCCCCTATTCCCTGAATTGCTGTTCCGTGACTGGTGTAGATGATATCAGCTTCAGCCCAGAAGCCAAAACACCCATCACCACCCCCTTTCTTGTTGTGGAAAATGAAACAGCAACAGCTAGTGACTAACATCTAATGAAATTAGTGTTTCTCATAAACCTCAATTAACAGCTTGATTTGACGGAGGATGCTGATGAGGACAGGAGACAGCAATAAGTTTGGAAAGCAATAAGAGGGGCATGCGTTAATTCTTCCTGAAATTACTCAGCGATGCTAATCAGATTTTTTTTGTTTGTTCTAAATATCATTGGGCCATCCATCCCAACCCACACAACACCAACAACTTATGCCACAAGAGAACATCTCTGAGCCTCACCCTCAGTCCTGTCTCTCTCTGTGTAATTTCTCACACACAGCGGGGGGGGGGGGGGGGGGGCGGTTGGCCTAGGAACGGGGCATCATTAACTTTCTTGAGTGGCAGACCCGAGACATGTGGAAATCTGTCCGGTCCCACCCCCTGCTGGGTGTCCCTGAACCCCCATCACTCCTTCCTGTCATTCTCCATCTCAGCACCCCCCCCCCCCCCCCCCCCCATATAAGCAGCCAGCCAGATTACAGTTGATGCTCGGTAAAGCGTGTATTAGAGGAAGCATATTCACTTTGTTTGTCATCATCATGATTGTCAATGTTTGTGTGTAGAATGTTTATTACGGCTGGGGCAGATTACTGCACATTTATATTGCTGATACACCTATTGAACCGTTGTGCCTTTGGCTCTTTATAAACGTGTGAGGAGTGTTTGTTGTCGCCACCAGTGAGGCACGTGCTGCTGAGCAGCCTGTGGTGCGACGCCCTGTCTCATTAATCACATGCCGTGTGCTGGAGCCCTGACAACCCACAGCCTGGTGGCCTGCTACGTCCACTGTTGTATGTAGCAGCAAGGCTCTGCATCATTATCAGCTCTCAGGAGCCAGGCAAGTAAAGACAGCTGCCAGTGGCCATTTGAACTAAGCTCCCTTACTCACATCACATATCTCCCACCACATTTTTTTTTTTTTGGCTATCCCTCTTCTTGGGTTCTTAAGTTAGCAATTTGCCAGGTCGTCGTGGTAACTCTTGAGAGCATTGCATGTCAAGGAAGTTGAATGTGCGTGACAAAGTTTGGCAGACAAATTAAATTGGATGTCCTTAAGAAGAAACAGGTTAGAGAATAGCGTTTGTGTTAAGCATACCCTCTTCCTTGGCTTCATCTGCTTCCTGGCGTGCCGAGGTCTTTGGCAGAGGGGAGGTGTGAGGGGCTTGCCGGGGTCCAAGACAGGCTTGTACGATGGAGTGCTGGGGCTTAGAGTGGTGCCGTGGTCTAGTTGTGTCATGAGCATGTAGCTTAGCTGTCACTTCTCTCTAATTGGCTTAGATCAGCCCAAGAGATGCTCAAAGCTCACTGACCCGCCATTTCTCTTTCGCTGTCTCTGTCTCTCTGCACTGCTCTTTCATTAGCCTTTGTTCCTCTGCCAAGCTCAGACAATAGTCTCCACATGGTCCTTTCCACGTGACTGTTCCAAAGTCTCTCTCTTCTTCCAGTGGGTCATGTTCTCTGCGTGTACTGTTAAGGGAATGACTCTAGTAAGAGGCAAACTACTGGAATAATGGGAGGGAATTCAGCAGGAAGGTTGATCCTCCTGATTGGAGACCTGATTGATCCAGGCCCTGGAGTCAGCGCACGGTCAGCACTTGTGCAAATGATAACATAGCATTCTTAAGGGAATAAACTTATTGTGGCACTTTAACATACCATTACATTTCAATCCACAAAACAATACATGTAGCAGTCCATCCATCCATCCACTTTCTTGTAGATGCAACGATTGTGTCATCTACGGCTGATCTTCCGCTTTGCAGATCAACGGGTGTTGCTGGAGCCTATCCCAGCTTGCTATTGGCGAGAGTCGAGATACACTCTGGATGTGCTGCCAGCGCAACGCGGGGCCACATCGAGACAGACAACCATTCACACAGATAGGATTCAAGCCCGGTACCTTCTTGCTGTAAGGTGACAGTGCTGCCCACTACGCCTACATAGCAACCATCTCCATCATTACAATGTAAGCGTTGTCTTTGCACTTCTTATGCCAGTATGGCAATCCGTCAGCCATTCGCAATCCTGCCAAGGGTTCAGGGAATGACCCTTTAGTGTGCATCCCTGATGCTATTCTAATTGGATGGGGTGACCTTTCTCCACTGTAATTTTGAATCGTACTTGGACCTTGGGGGTGGGAACAGATTAAAAAGCAGCAGGGCGGGCTGATTGATGTGTGCTGTGGTTGGCGTGCTGGTGGATGGACAGTGACAGGTAGGGGGGCAGTAACATATAAGTCCACAGCTGTTGAATGGGACTGTTAGATGGCTGGTGGCTGACTGATGACTCCCTTCTGGTACGTCATCACATGCAAATGTTCAACATATCCAAAGACTATTTTATTAGCAAAATGACTTCTACAACAGACAAGTGAAAGTAGTGCTAGAAGTTATTTCCAAAAGGAGAGGCCTTTAGTACCGTAATATGGATGGATGTGAATCAAGAGGAACATTGCAATGAAAAAAAAATAGAAACCTTAGCTGGAAGTTGGAATTTTGGGAAAAAATGGATCTGAATGGAGCAATGAACTAAAATCGGGTGGAGATTTGTGGAGGAAAATTTGCCATACATGCCAATGCTTTTTTTAAATATATAACTGCATAATAATTAATCATATAATTCAAATAATCAGTTTTTATATTTTTTTGTAGTTTCTGTCCAAATGGAATTTGTTTTGCTTTCCTTTGTAGCTAGAATGACTTGATGCATGTTGAATGGGTTATTTTTGTGGAATAACTGCTGGATATAATTTTGCCTGTATGCAACTGGAACTAATTCTTGCATATTTATTTGGTTTGGTCTAAGCAAGCCAAACACTAAACTTACTTAATATTCCAAGGCATGCTAACAGGAACAACCTATTAGTGATAGCATATCCTTACGCTGCTTCTGCAAGACTGAGCAAAAAAAAAAAAAATACAGATAGGAGCTTCGGACTGTAAATTATTTATTTAATTGCATTTGAGTGTGGATGCGTGCATCCATTTAAGATGCTAGAATTGCTTTTCCAACTGTCTTTGGTTATTTGAGTACCAAACTGATGTCTGAAGGCCATGCTAAAATGCTGATACATAAAATTCCGATTCTGCCACACTATTGTAATTCACTTTATTCACCATCTTGTTTATTTATTGACATAATATTACCTACTATTGCTCGGTTGAGCTATCTGGCTTGTCCATGAAGATTTTTGTTAAACATAGATAATGTCTAGTCTCTGTGTTAACATACGAATTTATCAAAATAATAGTCTTTCCTCCTCTTTGGTCATATTGACTCTAAAACTCAAGTGTTTGTGCAATTCTCATTGATATAAAGAACATAAAGAAAACGAGATTCAACCTCAAGGAAATCATTGCTTTTATTCTTTAAGCATCTCCATCACAGACAGTAAATGGTTATAAAATATTATCATCCTTTTCCCCAAACCTCCACCAGCGTGGGCATTGAGATGCTTTTGTTATGGACTGCCTCCAAAAAGATCAGCTGCAGCAAATGTCCATGGAAAGGCCTGTAAGGAAAATCCTTGAATCTTCTGATGAACAGGTGTGCTTTATTGCACTGGATGTATCCTGTATGTATCACGGACTTTGTGAGTCTGCATTATGTTTGTGTGTGTATTTCTTCATGGCCAAACCTAAATTGCAACAGTGAAGCAATGGCAGCAGGGCAGTCAGCCCTGCGCCATGTGAGCTGCAGGGAGCGGGCTAACGAGGTGTCCAGGCAGCTGACGGCTTTGTCCTGCCGCCTGTGAGTGGAGATGCCACAATGCGCGTCCTGTAGAGAGTGTCTGTTCTTTGTGTCTGCTTGTCGTCTTTGCCCAGCACTGTGGGCTACAAAAGGAAGCCATGTGAGGTGGCAGCATGGCATCAGGTGGACGAGGCGCTGTGCCATAGCCCACCATTCACTCCTGCCCGTCCCTCTCCTCTAAACATCAAAAAAGATGTCTTGGAGCTGTGAAATTGTGCCCCATGAAGTTGGCAGTCCCCTGTCTTATTTTATACTGCAGCCTTGACAAATAACTACCATTTTATTTGCTCCCATCTACTCTTCCTGTTCAGTCTTGCCTTTCTTTGTTCGTCTTTTCTGTCACATTATGGTGAAGTGACTGACGATCCAGCGGGAAGGCAGTGCTCTGTCATGTTTTGCTGCTTGCATTTGCTCAGTCTCTTATATTTCCTCTCTTTGCTCTCCTCTCTAATTTATCAACCGCTACGCTTGAGTGAGCCTATTAAAACCAGCACATCTCCTGTGTTTGTCCTGGCCTTTTCAGCTCCACAGGAAGCTCATCTAGAGACCCCAGTAGTTTAATGCCACTGCAAGAAACATGGACACCTCTGTGGATCCACTCCCCACTGTAGCGAGAGGTTTGATGCTTCTTTTGAAAGTCATTCGTCTTGTTTTCTGTCTCTCGGGATTTTTTTTAAGGGGACACAGACAGTCGGGGATCCAGAGTTAATGGCTGTAGAGCAACCAAGGAAGTTTGAAAAAACATAAACTTGGAAATGTGTTTTGTAGCGGATGTGATATTTCTCACTGTGCTCAGAAAGCTGTACTGTGTTCTGCTGTTATTCATTTCTGAATAGATTGGAATTTACTTTACAGGATTGTAGCCTTGGATTTTCACTCCACTTTCTGGAGCTCATCAACAAAATTCATAAACAAAAGCCTTCACATCCGAGGCAAATTAGGTGTTTGCACGGCGCTTGCAAATCAGTGCTTGATTACTAAGTGTGAACTGCTCAATGAATATTTCTGAGAGCCCATTGATGTCTCTCAGATGTTCAGAAAATATCAAGCATCAAGTGGGATACATATCTGTTGCTGTGGGAAATAGGTTGGGAAGCCATACAATGAGCTACTGTACATGAAGGCAGATCCAATTACAGACAGAAATTCAGAATAAGATGCAGACAGACTGCTTCAGGATTCCTCTTGGGATCCCTGTATTGATCAGTCCTGTATTGTGTAATCAATAATGGATTCAAGTCAGAAGTTTGTCAACTCTGCACTGGTTTGATGACTTTAAAGATTGCGTACTGTGACCAAGCCATTCAACTACAGCTACCGAATATTATTATTATGTATTACCGATCAAATGAGTTTAAAAACAAAGGTTCAAGAAAAGTGAACAAATGCACCATGGATGCATTTAAATAAATTTCTCATTCGCCCTGCTTCAGTCATGGTGGAAATCTTTGCAGACATATATTCATGTTGCTCGGCATCATAAAATCATCTGCAGAGCAGCTCTGGATAATGGTGTTGTCAGCATCTGATATTTGTTCCTTCAACGTGGGGGACAGTCTGGTTTCCAGTGGCTGCAGATGCGATTGTTCTGGCTAGATGGCATCACGCATTTAAATTCGGGGATCACAGGGCCAGACAACCAAGAGAAAACTGCAGAACTCACAGAAAGGTTTGGATGGGATCCCAAAGGAGTACAAAGCCCATCTCTGAAATCTCATTGTTTGGAAACCATGAAACCGGATCTCTGTAACAAGTCTCTGATCAGTGGAGACTTAGCCCAAAGGACTCAATTAGACCAGAACGGCCCTCTCTGACCAGACCTTTAGTTTGCCTCTTTCCTTCTCCCAGCATGCTGCTGCACTGCACCAGCGCTCCCTAATACCCCAGACTGGGAGCCCAGCCACACAGCACTCTGGGCAATCGCATCACTCAGCCTTTGACCCTCTCATTACACACCAACACCTTAAATCCACACTGGGTTGTGAGCATGCATGCATGTGCTGCTCCTCAGTAAACCTGCGGTGCAGCCCCTGACTTTGAGTTTTAATTGGCAGCACAGGAACAGTAAACATATATTTAAATCACTGGCAGAAAATAACAGTTACTGAGGCATCCCCTGCAGTTGAGGGGAGTAATCCAGAATTTAATTTCAGTCATTTTGTCCTCCTCCACTTATGATTAGACTGAATTATGATCATTTCTTGATTGTGGCTTTGCCCCGACTTGCAAGTTAGAGGACATTCCTTTTTTTGAGCTCAACGTAGGATGGCAAAGGGGAGCATGTGCAACCCATTATGGCTGCAGTGCCCAACACTTCCTTTAAGAAGCCATAAACACAAGCTGTACTTTGTGCGTCATGTTTGTCGCTCAGTTGCTGCACATGTGGCAGGTATTTTATTTATTCAGATTTACAGAGATTGAGGCAAATGAAAGCTGAGAAATGGGACATTGCAATCAACCAAGAAATAGCTTTGCTGGTGTGTGTGTGAGAGAGAGAAACCAAATATATACCAATTCACATGTAATCACGGTTTCAGTGTGATTCAGACAATGCAAAGATGGTCATCCGTGTTCCTTTCTTCACCTGCAATTCAATTAAAGCGTCATTTAAAAGCAACATTCATTGCTATAGATTTAATACCTGACCTAGTCTGTGACAGACTGGGCAGAAACTAGAAGAAGCTGGTTGGAGCTCCATGGGGAAATGAGTTCCTCCTTACGAAAGCCCACTGGTAATGACTTCTCCTTCGCCTTGATCACGTATTCTAATTAGTTAATCAAAGACAATGGCCTTCTAAATACACCGCCCACCTTAGCAGCTTCTCTGTGCCTCATTGAACAACAGCTCAAATTGCTGAGCCTTAAAATCCCCATTCACCGTTATCACTTCTGGTCACACCTGGTTGGATTTGGTGTATGCCTACAGCAAAATGTACAACACATTAATTTGCTAAATTAATGTTAACGGGTGCATGAACAAAAATTAATTACACAATGATCTGTTATAAAACATGTAAAAGGATAATACAATATTATTAAAGTTACCGGTATACAGCCATGCCGTGTGAGGTGTCCACGCTGATCAGAGGGTCGATATAAAGACCCTTTGGGCTGGAGAGACTTGAAAACAGAGTATTGACAAAGTGTCTCGGCACCTCTCGAAGCTGCCATCATTGGGTGAGTAATACTCTGTTTTCTCCAGAATCAATTAGTAAGCCTTCATTAGTACAGCCGTTCATTATTTTTGGCATGTCAGGGACGGAACTTGGTGCAGTGGTTGCCACTGGGACAGTCACGTCCTCCCCGGGTGCTGATACATGATGACAAGAGTCTTACAATTGCTCTCGCAACGAGAGGACGCAGCCATTACTCTGTTGCATAGCCACTCGAATAAGCATCGTTCATGTTGTACAGCTTAGTAAACGTTTTTCAGTGCTGATGTGCAATGTAAATCTAAATATGTAAATATTCATCATTGTTCATCGGAAAAAGGAAAACATTTGGGGGTTATTTTGCAAACTCAATTGAATTTAATCTCTAAAATGTTTTTTTTTTTCTGTAAAATAAATATTATTATTATTGGTCGTAGTAGCAGTAATAGTTTGTGTCGTTATTGTACCGACAGCACATTGCAGTTGGGTGACGAACAACATGGGTGGAAACTATGTTTTCCCGTGAGAACTAGAGGTAGATGTATGTATAATATTTAATAAGAATAGAATTGATACTAATATATGCTCTGTGAGGAGTTTGCATGTTCTCCCCGTGTCTGCGTGGGTTCTCTCCGGGTTCTCCGGCTTCCTCCCACCACCAAAAACATGCAGCCTAGGCTGATTGGTGACACTAAATTGCCCGTAGGTGTGAGTGTGTGTGTGGCTGGTTGTCTGTCTCTGTGTTGCCCTGCGATGGACTGGCGGCTTGTCCAGGGTGTACCCCGCCTCTCGCCCATTGACTGCTGGGATTGGCTCCAGCTTGGCCCGCGACCCGATTACAGAATAAGCGGTTGGATAATGATATATATAATGATATATGCTCTGTGTTCACATGAGTCTGTTTGGCTCTGAGCAGAGCTAACGATAGCATTTGAGTCCTCTATTTATGTGTAATGGCCTGTGCCACAGAATTATGATGAGGGCAAACAGGCATTAAAAGAGTAAGGGATTGAAAAGCCTGGTGATGGATGAGAGCAATTTAGGGATCAATTAAACTTCAGGAAATTAATTCAGCCCATGACATGCTCATTAGGGACTTATTTAAAGTAAGGCAAGAGAGAGAAACAAATGTATCGTCACTGTATTTAGTTATTTTATATTTCCTTTTTTTAATTACATTTCTGAGCAATGTGCAGGATATAGACATCGTTCTTTAACAGCAATGGTTTCAGATTAGCCCATTTACAACATAATTTAATCATATAAATACTGCTTCACTCCACATATTTAATGTTCATGTTTGTATTTTTTCCTCTCCCGGTGAGAAGAAGCTGCTATCAACCGGTACCACTTCGTCATTGTGTTGCTCACTGCAGTTAGATTTGGCTAAACTGAGAAATGGAAGAAAGTCAACTAATTACTGTAGTTGCTCATACCAAAGGGCGGCTGAGCGCTGCAGATATGGGAGCCAACAGATGTGAGTAACAGCTGCCATGCTGAGTGTCAACCTTCTCAGCGTTGTCAGTCTCCATTTGCTCTCTGCATGAGTAAATAACGTGTTGTCTTAATTCATTTGCTTCCACTTGCAACAGCCGGAACATAATGGATTCTAATATTAAACATGATCCCATTCCAATGTGCAATTCGTGTGCAGCTCCACCTATTAACACTTGCATATTTATGGTTGTCTTGTCCTGTTGGAGTGAGGCGCACCAATTGGCAGGCGCCAGGGGTTGGGGACTCATCAGTCTGCCTGCCAATGACGGCGCTGCGGAACTTCTGTGGTACTATTCATAGCCAATAGAACAGCCCTCTACCCCCCACCCCCCCGATGTGGGGGGCGATCCTGATGCGCTGGCTCAGGGGCTGAGTACACAGACGGACAGGCTGTGCTAGTTGCCAGCCTTGCCCTCGCCCAAGCCGTTTGCAGTCTGTGTGTGTAAATGTCTGCTTTGAGGGGTGGGACGGAGGGGGTCGATGTGCATTGACTGATGAGTGGAAGTTGGGGTGTGGCTGCTGTGCGACTGGTCCAGGGTGCTCTCTGTACAGATGGGGGATGAAAGGTTTGCTCAGTTAGCAGATGTTTTAGGGGTATATGTTTGTCTAGGGAGTGTGACATGGCCAGTGAAGTGCAATAATGGGACCATAGAGAGGACATTTGTCGATAAGCCTGCTGTTCCTCTGAGGCTACTCGACTGAAAGATTTAAGGTGAGGATGGAGACATGGCATCTGGGAACGAGCACTGCTCCACCAGCGATTGAATTCTTCAAGTTGAGGCCCAATCCCAATTCCTCTGTTTAACCCTTTCTCTTCTTTTTGAGTGCGCCTCATGTTTTGAGCTGCCGCTGAAAACAGACAGCACGTGCAAGTCCCATGGTTACATGTCTATGCAAGCCTGTTGCTGCTACCGCTATCAACTAGTGGCAAATGTGAAAGAACAAAAGAATAGGACACAATTACATGAACTGCTTGCAAAGAGCATGTATTTATTGTTCAAAACTGTATGAGAATAGTGTGGGTAAAAACATGTATAGTAATTGTTGTGTTATAACAATCCAGTTATTTATTCATTTGTATCTAGATTAACCAGACTTAAACATTTTTTAATTTTATTTGGTGACAGTCTGAAATGTGTGCATTTCTTTTACTCGAATGTTAAATATGTGTTTGCATCTGAAGACATTTCATTTGAAGGATCGTCTGGAGGGCTAGACAACCACTATCCCTCCGTCCCCTAAGGACACGGGACACACTATGCTGGATTGGGCCTAAATCAAGTTCATACACATATTCATATCACAGCACATCTTCCCTCTGCATCTGCTTTTAGCACTATATTAATATGGGCATTTGGTCAAAGGGGACCTTGTGTTTTTCAACTGATTCCGATGGCTAGAGGCATTGATTTGATGCATGCATGATAGCCCTGCCTCCATCCCCTCATCTATCCGTTTGCCGCTGAAGGGAGCTGATCCCTGGTGCTCAGCAGTAACGGATCAGGAGATTGAAAAACTGTCATATTCATTTTGATCTGCACAAATTCTGTGGTACGGTAAAGTCTAACACCAACAAGAAAGGCCAAAAAAAAAAAAACTCTCCTCACCCCTATCTCTTCTTTTCCACCATCCCTTTGTATTTGTATCCGCATTTAAACTTCTCATGTGGTGTCAGGAGTTCTGACACTTGCTTTGAGCTATCTATTTATTTATTTTTTATTTGGTAGAGCGCTTTCTATAATTGGTGGTCAGAGACGGGTCTTTGAGAATGGATCATGGCTCTGTAATGACTCTCTGTGTGCATCAGTGTGAGCACAGAGAGTAAACCAGCGATGAATAGGAATGAGATGAATGCTTGCTGGAAATGAATTTCTAAAGGCCAGGGTGCTTCATCACAGACCGAGCACTGCCCATTCCACTCTAGCCTGAATTATCACTCAGAGGGAATAGAGAGAGCCATGAGTACCTCCAGCCACGACACCCTGGGGACTCTTGTACCTCATACCCCCCCCCCCACACACACACAGACACATATGCATTAATGTACCACACTCACACAGGTAGAAATGGGGAGGGGGTTAACATTATTCACTAATGGTGTCCTCCATTAATCATAAAATGATGAAGGCCATTTCCTTTATTTAATTGTCTGCTAGTATCTCAGCGTCTTTGTTGCGTGTCATTTTAGGCTCTCGCTTTCAGTGTGCTTATGTGTCCCACTCATTTTCCCGGCTGAGTGCTGTATGAGGATACGGCTGAAAGCTCTGGACAAACAAGTGTCCTTTTTAATCTTAATCTTTCCAACAACAAAGCTCTTTTACTCTCATGTAGTATTTCCGCCGACAGTTCTAGATTTTGTGTCTTTCTTTCTTTTCTCTTTTGACGTTTTATTTGCGGATTGTTTGCAAAATAATCTCTAAATGTTTTTTATATATATATATTATATTAAATGTTAGTAAATACACAGATCTATCAAGATTAAAAAAACATTAAGATAATGAACAAGTGCATAATTAATTACAGGAGGATGGTAGACCAATAGAGGGCATAGGGCGCATAGTTGTTTTGTTTCTGAAGGATGTAGCATAATTTGCATGTCACGACTCACCAGTTAAGGGTTTGTGTCATGGTAAAGACTTTTTTTTTTTTAAGTCTAGGATGAGCTACTAATAGACTAGGGATGAGCGGACAATCAATATTTGGAAGCATCAGTTTTCTCTCTCCTGAAAGATGCAGAAGAGTCAATAATCGGAAATTTAACACCAAATTCTTCATGATACCCCTGCAACATATTTTTTAAGACTGGGTTGAATGTTCCATATGGCTGAAACAGTTGGACTGTGAAATGCTGTAAATATGTTTTGGATATTTTGTGTTCTACGTGGCCCTTTTTGCATTAAAAAACTATTCCAGTAAAAAAAAAAGTGCATTCACAGTCTGACAGGTATGTGCACTCAGAAATGCAAAAAGCTTTCTTTTGAGATATTGGCTACATTAAATCTATAATTTGTGACTGCATTTCATGTAGATGTCAATAAAGAACATCTGTATTTAGCAAGGAAAATTGCATAAATTATTTCCGTTCACTTTAATTAAGGATTATTCTTCACATGCTCTCATAATAGTGGCTCACTAGGAAATGATATATATATCCCATGTGATACAGAAAATAAAGCATTAGTTATTGACACAAAAAGCTAAATTTTACATTTTAATTCAATGTAATATTTTGTCTTGTATGAACCCAAGGCGCATTCCTTCATTAATTTGTGTTGTGTGCAAACGCAAGACAATGTGCCTTTATAAAAGCTGATTTTTCCACAATGGGGCTTAATGCATTTGTGTAAAGTTTGATACTGGACTTTAAGAAATAATAGTAAATTGTTATTTTGCAAATTGTTACATGTTATGCTTTCTTCACTGCATATCCAGCATATTCATGCAAAAAACACAAAAAACAAACTTCTCTTTGTAATTATGGTTGCTGTCAGAAATGAGTTTGCAGCTGAAGTTAAAGTTGTTTTCAATTTCCAAAACATATTCTCTACACAATCACTTGTGCTACTCCTAATTAGACGAGACAGCTCTCACTTTGCGACAATGGAGGAAACAAAAGGGAGTGTACAATTATGTAGTACTTACAAAGGACTTTTTTTATCCACAAAACACTTGGAAGCAGCATTACGCGGGCATGTCTATTATCATAATGCACACTGCCTGTGGAGAAGGGACCGTGAGACACAGAATGCTGCAGTTGGCTTGTTTTCCACTTTGAAGGCTGAAGGAGGGCACAGCAATATTTACCGAGGCAGCACTCCCACCTCCCCCCGCAGTTCCACCCTGCTAACCTGGCGTTCTCAGCCAGAGGAAGTGGTTTTCACCAGAGCATTGCTTCGCCCTCCCCTTAGATCCCCCCCCCCCTCCCTTTCCCAAGCCCTCTACGGACAGGCTGCACAGGGACATCCACTTCCTCATTAAAAAAACAACAGCCATTAATGTTAGATGAGGGCAAGAGGAGCTGGAGGAGGGAGAGCAGGAAGAAAGAGGGAGGTGTTTTCCCCTTGATCGGCTCCTAAGGATGCATGATGAATCCTCACAGACACACAGGCCTGCATGCTATCAAAGGGAGGGGGGGGGCTGCAGACATTTTTCCCAGAGACAGACGGAATGACGGTCTGAACTGAGCTTGTATGAAATGCACTGAATCTCACAGAGACGCACAGTAAATGGGTTGCAGCTGCAGTCAAAATATGTATTAATAACAGTGTTAAGTATTTGGTTTCCTCTCTCGCTCTTTCTCTTTCTTTCTCACACACACACACACAATCTCACACATAATGAATATGTAAGCAACCAGGACCCTGTATGGACTCTCATATACTCTATATGTCCCACAGTCTTAAATTGGTACACTCCCCGGAGAGGAAATAAAGTGACAGAGAAAGGAGGGGTAAGACCATCTTGAGCAAAAATGTAGGGTCAAAGTGATGGGACATTTCTTACAGCAAACATGCACACTAAAATACAAACACACACACACACACACACGTAAATGCAATAAACAGTTCACAAATACTGTGTCTGCCATGCACTGCTTCATCTCGAGAGTGCTGAGGCCTCTCAAAGCATTCCAAGACTGGACTGGTCCATTCCCCCAGGCCTGCATTTTGCTTCCAATTGTGATGGACATTTTGGTCCAGGAAATCAATCCGTCAATTGCGGTATTGACCCCATCAACACCGTCTCCAAAGACATGAGCACACATTCTATGGTTTTAAAATGTAGATCCATAGTCCATGTGTGTCGCAGAGCTTTTCATTTAGCTCTTCCTCATTGCATTCACCATTATGCACTGTCGAGTTGTTGTGGGTTGAAACCAGGGTGATTGTTATTCTGCTGTTCCATCAGAGGGACCTCTAAGTAGAGGCAGATTTAGCAGCCCAGTGAGTGTGTTCAGCTCTGTAGTATTGCTCTGTCTCTTTTAGACGTGTGTATAAAGGAGCTCTTCTCTTGTCTTTCCGCGCAGTCGTCCATTATCATCGGGGTTTGGATTCAGAGTTCCAGAGCCCTGATCTTAAGAGGAGGAGGGGGGGGGGGGGCTGAGCTTTAGCCCTGTAGCAGTGGCTGCTCCATGGGGAGGTCACTGTGTGTGTGTGTGTGTGTGTGTGTTTGCAGGACCTGCCAGCATGCATAGAGCTGGGGGTAGACAGAGCTAGCAGGCCGGGTAATACATTTGCCCCTGCGGCTGTCTTTAAGGCATGATTATGCTTGTCATAACTGGGAAGGCCTGTTTTGCCTGTTGACTCCCAGCTAAAATAAAAGCAAAGCACAAACATTGCAGTTTCATTATCTTTCCATATTAGACCACAGTCACTTCTCTGGCTTTAGCCAGAGCCCAGACCACAAGTCCGATTGTACTGTGTTGAAATGGCTGTAACAGGCTGAGATCTGTAGATCTCAAAGTTGGAGAAGTTTTAATACAAAATGTTTTACCATGTTCCCAGCATCGGCATTTCCTTCAATGCATGATCACATCTATCACACGATATAAAAGCCTGCTTCTAAAGTCCCCTCATGACCCTGCTCTTAAATTCAGCGCCACGTTCCTCTTGCAATTACTTCCCATTCCACTTGTCTCTGTGTATGCCCTCAACCTCGCTTTTTAATGGGAAAAGGTCAAGGTTGTGTGTGAGCATTTGATTCTATGTTCAGTCATAAAAATGCTGTGTATGGTAAGCATACAGAGACACACTTTGCTACGCCTGATCCAGCTCTGAGATGTGTTCAAAGACTGGGAACTGAGACCACCACCAATGGTTTAGATTAAATCTGATCCCACAGGGAATATTCTTTTTGTTGTAAAATTAATATCCTAATGCGCACTGTATTTAGTCTAAACGGTGTAGTATTATTAATTCTGTAGTTGGGTTTATTGACACAAACATTAGCAACTGACCATAGCATAGTCATCATAGTTTTGCCCTGACATACCTCGGCCGTGATCCACCCACTAGAATGATGTCATGGCCATACAGCAATAAATACGGTACTTGATTATGTGTTGTCTGCAGGAAAGGGAGCAAAGGCAATAGATTTATTATCTGTGTTTTCATTCTGTGTGCTTGCACTGGGTGTGTTTAGTCTAATTACTGCAGCCCTCTGCTTGCTGAGGTGATTTACTCGTTTTTCTCTGCTGGGGTTCTTTTTTGGGGTAAATTTGAGATGAGAGCTCTCTCTCCTTCTCTCTTTCCCTCTGTCTCACTCAATCTTCCCTCCAAGTCAACATAAAAAAAAGAACTGTTTCTCTTATACTCTGCTCCACAAGGCCGTTGTGTCTTTTGACGGTTTATCAGCTGCCTACAGTATTTTCGGGCACTTAATCTCCTGGCATTTGATTACTACCAGCTAATTAAACAGAGAGGATGCCAAGCAGGTGACAGACGGATGGGGCAGTGAGGTGGCATCAGTTCCTGTCTGGAAGCCAGGACTGGCTTGATTCTTGTCCTCTGCTGGACTTACCACAATCTGCACCAAGAGTCCAAGAATGCTTTATTTGCCTGTTGTAACTGTGCTGCTGTTGGTTTTAGTTCTCACAACCCCGTAAATCACAGACCTGTCGACTGAGCCATGTTGTTTTTCTTCTTGGTTAAATAGACATATTTTTTATTTTGCTTTGCCCTCACAACTGGACTGCCTGTGGCCAGCAAGAGGGAGGAATGTCGAATTTCATGGCTCTGGGAATAAATAACTGCTGACATCAGCATCCACATGGAGTCAGAAGAAACATTTCACAGTAAAAAAATAATAAAATTGCTTATAGATTTATTCCTAGAGAAATTGAAATTGACTGCAATACTTCTCCCCCTCTCAAAGTTCAACGTCCCTTATGAATTTTTAGCGGCAGGTCTAAATCCTTAGCCCTGTGTCTATTTGGTGTGACACCTTGCCACCCATGGCGTTGCTTAAACAGAGGAGTGGAATGATGGCACACTGATCTAAATGGGACAATGATAAATGCCACAGATGACAATGAGTTTGTCACAGCGAAGAGTTGCCCTTTTCCACAGTCCCTCAGCGGAGATGCGCTCGTCGCAGGTCTCAATCCCTTGTCAAGTGGCTGAACCTGCACATCCATATGCATGCGGCTACACACAAAACAGTGCACATCTGCTTGTCGTGCTGTGCGGCTGCCCTGGTAGACAAGCAGACAGGATGTACTTAGCCCCAAGTCTAGTGAGACAAAACAAGAACTGCTGACTGGGAGAAAGGGGGCAACTAGATCCTCAGGGCAGACTGATGCACCGCTGAGACTGGAGATGAACTCCTGATCTAGTTGACAAAGTTGACTCTGTCAGCATATCATCAGAGTGATGTTCAAAGCCACTTGTGGCAATTCTCCATTTCACTCTCCTTTGAGAGTCCACAGTTCATCGGGGGGGGGGGGGGGGGGGGGGGTTACAATTTTATTCAGGTGAGACTTCTCAACAGTCCACCAACATTATCCCTAAATAGACTATAGGCAGATATATTAAATTATATTAGACTTTTTTTCCACAACCAAAGAACGCAGCTTAGCTTGCCATCCATTTTTGATGAGAGAGATCGTGAACATCTTTAAAATCTTAGAAATGCATTCATTTATCTTGAAAATAAATGTCTGCTTCTAAATGACGTTTCCATATGAATGCTGCATTATAATGGTAATACAACCTCCAATCTCCAATTTGAAGTGCAACCAGCAACACTTAATTTATCTTAATTGCCTTGAAACAAGCCGGCCAGAAGAATTGCCTCGTTTTTCTAAACATCTCTTCCCAGAACAATATTGCAGACAAACCATTTTTTCCGCTGTCTTTCCTGGCATGATGAAATGTGCTTTTCATTGCTATCTATCGCTTATCCTCTCTGTTCCGCCACACACTCTTTTCTCCGGCTGAGGAAAAGCTTTCGGAGGCTGCCAGTGCTAGCCCGTCATCTGCTGGCAGTCTATTTGCTGTTGTTGGTGGTGGTGGTGGTGGTGGTGGGGGGCTGAGTAATGGCACCACCACTGTCCTTATCACCAGTCCACACACCTGCACTCCTTCCTGCACCAGACACTTAATTGTCCCTCTGTATCCCCTCCCCTACTTTAGTCCACAATGCCTGCTTATGCCTCACATTCCTGGATAGAGGCCTTATGTCCATTAGTGCCATGGTTGCATCGGATTTATAGCTTTGCAATGAGAGCTAGGAATCAACATTTTGGGATTGGTGGGCCAGGGGAGGCTTTCATGTTGGTTTACTGGGGAGGAAGGTCTTGTGTTTTTTTTGGAGTATGGGATGGGGGTTAGTGTTAGCTTGCCTCCCTCACACCGAATCTGCTGAAGAAAAGGACTGATGATATTTGACTGCAATTTTCAAGACTGATCCGCAATGCTCAGGCTCAAAGCTGGCATACGACTGAAGAAAACAACGGATCAGATGGAGCACAAAAACTGTTGTCCACTTTGAGCCAGACAGACACTTCCAAGCAAGGGTCACAACAAGGTGGATGCAAAGAGAGCAATATGTCCTCAAAGACATACTGTGAACTCAGGGCTGACGGGATCGATCTGTTCAATCTGATCCATCCCCGTACTTTTGCAAATATTAATAATTTTATATTCATTGATTCACAGTTTCCAAATTCAGATTTTTTTTTTGGTTGATGCATGTTATTTTTTTTCCATCATGGGTTTTTAATTTTCATTCAATGTTTTACTTCTTCCAGGTACTCATTTGTAGAATATGGTAGGATGCTGCGCTTATACATTACTATCTTTTATTTTTCTGTTCAACGTGTGCATCAATTGGACTGCAAAGCAGAGTTAATCTATGTCCTTCCTTCCTGACTGCTTTTATCCCAAACCTTGACTCTTGTTCTTCATGTGAACAGAGTATAATGTTGTGTGAATGACAGGACAGAATATCATTCCGTGAGATGACAACAAGTAAAACAGAAGCCAAGCAGGAATGCCATGAAGGCTTTTGCTGAGATCTTTCCTCTGCACTACTCCTTTGGGTTGTTGAAAGGTAATCAGAAAGCCTTTGACAGTCTTGTGGTTGCAGATTCCTGAGCTCCACTCATCCTTTGACAGGTCTACAATAGATTTGTCTCTCAGTCACCAGGAGAACAGTGGACTTGTTTCCAATCCATCCTTGGTGCATTGTGGTAAAACTCAGGAGGTCACCATTTTACCTTAAGACATGGTTTCTGAACCTATTATCTGTCTTTCTTAAAATGTTCAGGTGTGATGAGGTTATTGGTTTGAAGGCAATTGTCTAAGTTCCTAATAAATGCCCTCAAATGCATTTAATCACATTTGCAGTGTCTTTCCTCATCGAACCTGCAAATGTCACAGTTGGAAGACAATTATTTTTGCACTCTTCTAGCACATTTCTTTTTTCTGACTCTAAAAGGAAAGTGGATCAAAACTTTCACAGATGCAAAGCATTCCTGCGTACACTAGTATGAGCTGTGCATTGAAATAGACTCAATGGCA